>NW_010146049.1:63765-75932 GCF_000699245.1 Pterocles gutturalis
ATGGCAGCTGGAGGTTAACTGGTATGTCTCCATAAGACAGCAAAGAATCCAGCTCTCACTCTCACAGCTTTACTGACTGTACCAGGCTAACAAAGTCTAAAAACATGTTTGTTTAAGGAGTAGAAGAACTGGCACGACGTAGCTCTGGGATGGGCACTGGCTCTGTTGAGTAAGCAGATATCATTTCTACTGACTTATTGCTTCTGTGGATTCCAGCAGTGCTTGGAGGCTGCTGAGAGATGGCTGACGGTAGATGCACGTGTTGGGACATCCACACTGCCAGCCAGCACCGGCCCGGGCTTGCTGTCAGGAGCAGACTTGCCCACCACCACGCTGCGATCAGGCATGTGCGCACAAAGAGGTCACCTCTGCTCTCTGGGTGCCGTGACGCAAGCCAACCTCTCTTTGCTGGGCAACGTCGAGGTGGTCCTGCAGATGTCCAAGCCTGGCTCCTTCCAAGCGTGTTGTGGATGCTGAAACCCAGCTGAAGCCCAGCACATAGCAAAGGGGGTGGGTAGAAAGCAGGTAGTTTGGGGAACCTGCAGTGCTTCGGCTCTCTCTCCATCTCAGGTTTGTATAGACACAAGCATGAGTGATAGTCACAGTTCCCAGAGCATCAGACAGAAAAGACAAAGGCTAAAAGGGAAACTGAGGTACTGAGAGATCACAGAACCATAGAATGGTTTGGGTTGGAATGGAGCTTCAAGATAATCTAGTTCCAACGCCCCCACCATGGACAGGGACACCTTCCAGGACCAAGTGATTCGCCCAGTGCCACTTCCATGGCCATTGGGATGGCACTAGGAACACAACCTTTATCTCCTTGGTCCCGATACAGTGATTTAAGTTCCCTCACTAAAGCAAAGAGGAAGGGGTAAAGCCAACCTCTGACAAAAGTGCATTGTTTCTGAATGAGTTACTCCGAAACAAGCATGGAAGAATTTACGTTGCCATCTCGGTAACCCACCTCTCCCACTAAGCCTTTAAGTACACGCAGGACCCTTCTCGTGCAATCCAGGGCACCAACATCAGTGGAAAGAAAGGTAACAAACTCAACTTCCATGCCCTGCAGGAGGAGGAAGAGTAATATTGGACAGCCACGAGCCTGCAGGATGCCAACAATTTTGAGAGGTTTTGGAGAAATCTACAAAATGATTGAAGGGTTGTCAGATGAAGGAGGGAGAAAAATAAAATACTGAAAGCACTAAATATACATTGTTTGGCCGACTAATGCCCAAGGGAAAATAAAAGAGCTGGCAGGCAGGAGGGAGCTGAGAGCCAAGGAAAGAGTAGGATCTCCATTGTTAAGAGCTCTCAGCCCTTGTAAGTGAACAATGAAGAATGACTGCCTGCTGCAAGCCAGGAGATAAGTTAGGCTGAGGGGAAGCTGATGAGCATAGGCACTACACAAATACATGAAATCAAGCCCTTTCTAAAACACCATTTTTGGCACTAGCTGCACCTGGGTCTTGATTTTCCCCTGTATTTTTTTTTGTTCTCTGCTTGGTCAAAATGTTAAGGCGCTAATTCTTCCCAGGCGCGCAGAGGAACCGCTTAATGTGGAGCAAGTGGGTATAAATAGATGTGATGGGATAAAAGGGAGAAAAGGCCAAGTGGGGTTATTTAGATTGGAATAATCTTAAATGAAGCAGTGGAAGCCCCTTCTCACAGGTTATTTAAAATTAGACTGGGAAAAAAAAAAAAGGTTTTTTTTTTTTAAGCAAGAGTAGGCTATAGGAGGAAAAATATTGCACTGTGAAGGGCAGCGACGAGGGGATTCATTGTTTATCTCTCCAAACTGAATTTTTAATATATTATAACTATTTAAACTGTATAAACAACATTTTACACTTGGATGTGACGTTTTTCCCTCTTTTAATGGACACAAACCAGTAATGACAACAATTGATAGCAATAAAACTCACCTATGTAGCCAATGAGTCATGTTTCTCCAAGGCACAGTAAGATGACAGACATGATTACAAGGAAATAAATTAAAGAGATGAGGAAAAAAAAGCCCCACCCAACTATTAAAGCTCCAAAGGACAACCAAGGGAGATCCAGGGAAGCAGGGGCAAAAAAAATAGAAATAAAAAATCAGCAAGAGATGAGACATTATCTTGTGCCTTCAGTTGCTCTAAGGAGCAATTCAGAGGAGTAGATGACCAATGATTAATATTAATCATTCACTATCACAATCACTAATTCATAGTGATTATAGACAGGCCAAGATCTTACTGTAGTTTCAGATGCTCAAAAGCAAATACAAATATTGCTCCCAGCCCTACAAGACTCACAGAGATGCAGAAATTCCCAGATCAGGAGTATGGCCACCAGGCAATGTACGTCCATAACAGACAGAATAAATCAGGTAGGTTTTCAGCAAGGGGAAACTCAGGATTTCCAGGGTCCTCTCTTCAAAAGACTGCTGACCTACAGCCTCCTGGTAAATTTATAATAATATTCTTCCTCCCTTCTGTGTTAATTCAGCCCCTAAAGATATGTGGTCCTGACATTATGAGTTTCTTAACACGATATATAAAGACCATAAACGAAAGGCCAAGAGCTATGGGATGAAATTCAGTGCCCCGTACTGAAAGAATGATGAAATTCTGACCCCCCCGTTCAAGGAGTCAGATTTGATGATCTAAACGACCCTCATGTCATCAACTACACAAACCTCTCTTCAGCCCAAGAAATGAATTCACTTTTTAATAGTAATTCACTGAAGAACTGTCAAGGGTTAATGACCTGGGGCTTGTCTTAGCCAAATAACCCACAAGGCCCCCCTTTTAGCTTGGACTCAGAGAGACAGAGGGGTTGCTAACAAAAGAAAAAAACAAACAAACAAAAGGCCTTGTGGGCTAGTCAGATCTTACAGAGAAAATCTGAGCAGAAAGTCTGGTTTAGACCCCAGTTGGGATCATGGTGAAAGTCACCATCTCTCCCTCCAGGGACCAGCGTTGGAGCAAGCCTATGCCCAAGCCTGGCTCCCTGCCTCAGCATCACTGCTTAAAGCAGGCAGGAGCCTCCTCTCCGTGCACAGGAGCCCAAACCTTCTTATGGGCTTGATCCACTCAATCTCCTGCTGTCCCTGAATAGCAGCAGAGACTTTAACTGGCTATAGCACGTTGTATCAGGAAAACGGCAACCTAGCTCTGGTCAGAAAGGAGACTTGTTTGCTTAGGAAAAGTTTTGGTAATGATGGACCCATATCCCACTGCAAAGCCTCCCAGGAAAACAAAACAAAAAAAAAAGCCTTTGGAAATCTTCCAGGGATAGCATCTCTGCATTGCTCAACAGAGGAAAATACAGCCACCAGCTATGGCTCGATCACATCGGCGAACTTCCCCTTACTATTTACCCTGGGCACCTACTTCTCCCACGTGAACATAAACCACATCTCACTTTCATAGTGTGAAACAAAGATATGAGAAAAAAACCCAGGACAACAGAGCTGCTGAAAAGGCAATCAATACCAACATCAGACCTCCTGCTGCCTGCTCTCCATCCCTCCAGCGTCTCCCTTGTTGCTCCTTTTCCCTGTATTGATTCACAAGTGTACAGATAGGCAGAGAGAGGCAGATTCAACTCACCGCAGTGAAGGTAATCCAGGTACATAGCTTTGCTCGGGTCAATAATCCATCCCAGGTTGAGTGTTCACAGCAGAGAGCAAAAGCCAGGCAGAGAAATGTCCCTGGTTTATGTTTCTCAGCCCTACAAATAAAAGATGGAACAGTTGTGCTCACTGGCTGCCTACATAGGGGGATGGTCCCCCACCTCCCTTCCTAAAGCTTTACATCTCTCCCCTTCTTGCAGCTTTCCCCCCTATGTGCTCCTGTGCTCAACCACTTCTAAAAAAACAAACGGGCTCTTCTGCTTAGGGTAGCCACCTGGAATGGGATTAAGAGGAGCAGAAAGGAGCTTACAGCTGGGCACCATCTGTAGTGACGATAATTAACTAATGAGGTTTTAAAGGTGTTTTTTTTTCCTCATGCAGATCTGATGACTGACAAATTTGCATCACTGCGTGCATCATGGTCTCTGCTGCTTGACCCAGTGCCTCCTTCTCCTCTGTACCCGTGTGTTTGAGTCACAAGCTTGAACGCAGGGGAAAAACTGGCTCCTGGTGGCTTTCTTGCCTTTTTTTTGGTCCCAAAGCCCATGTTTTAAGTCTCCAGCCTGTGATACGCAGTAAATAAATCAGATTAAATTATTTCAAATGTCCCTCCCAGCCTGAAAAAAAACCTTATGAATGGCAAAAAGCAAAACTCGGAATCCAGGACAAAGTTTCATGTGTTCCATCAGGGGATCTTAAAGGGCACCTGTAAATGATAAGGAACAACAAAAATCACAACTCCAGAGAGGTGAGGGGAAATGTTGTTCCTTGTTCACCAGTGGGAGAAGAGGCATCTTCAAATGTTAGTATTTTTCCCACAGTCAGGCCAGGTGCAGACCCCAAATGTCCTAATGCCTCGTTCAACACCTTCACCCCAAACCTGGGGTTGGACCAAGCGCACGCGGAGATGATGGCGCATGGCTGGGTGTCACCCCAGCCTTGTGCTGGGACACAGCAGGGGTGGAACCTCCCTGATGGAACATAGGTGTCTACACCACAGACCCTGTGAGACAGCAGCCTACGCTCCCTGCTCAGCACACTCCTCGGGGCACAGTTCCTCCCATGCTATCGCTGATGTCAAAAACAGGTCAGATGATTCACCCTCAAGAGTTATTCCTTGGAGAGAAGGAGGCAAAGACATATGAGATGTTAGCTCAGATACCACCCTTGAGTTGAATGAGGTGGGTGCCCACTCTCAGCCTGCCCAGTCACATAGTGCACATGAGGAGAAGCACTTTCCAAAAAATTTCTGTATCCTGGAGTGAAAACAATTAGCTAACTGCAGTATGGAGGAACTATCATCCAATAACTGCTACTATTCTTTTGGTGGTGATTGGAAATCCTGATTGCAAATATGGCTTCTGTTGGGTTTTACCAACAAAAACTTTGGTGGTGCCCATCTCCTTCTCCTAAGTGTGAAACACTCTTTTAACAAGGTCAGACACCTTCTCACCCCACCTTAGCTGTAGATCAGCTTCAGCCCAACAGTGCGAGACCCAGCAAATCTCAAAGAGGGGTTCAATGCTCTCTTACAACCCACCCTAAAGACACCCTGTGGATGCTTGTGAAATAAGTCTTATTTGTGCTGAAGTAAGAAATAGCACTGTCCCCCTTGGAAGTTCGTGTATTTTTTTTTTTCTTTTGGGGAGAGAAAAATTAGGGAATAAAACTGCAGATTTTTGAATATCATCCCAGGGAAGACAGACACCTCTGGGCTCTCTGCTTTAGAAAGAGCTGAACCATTTTCCAGGCTCTGTTGACCATGTCTCATCTAGGAGGAACATCATATGCAAAAAAAAAAAACCCAAAAAACAAAAACAAACACAAAAACACCCCAAACCTAAAAAAAAACCACCCTCAAAAAACCACATACCATATGAACATAAAAAGTTCCACATCCAAGTTCATACATTGAATCCCACCCTTTACCCCCAGGAGCTGGGTGGCTGGAAATAAATAGTCCCAGTAATTACCACCTACCTTCAGGTGCTTCTGTTTCTTCTGCATGAAGGGAGGCAGGGAGAGACCTCAGCCAGCTCTGAGGTACCTGTGCAGGTGACCACTGACGACAGACCAGAGGCTGCTCACAATGTATTATTTAACAGGTGTAACCAGAGCAGAATCTAACTCTGCATGATTTGCCCAAAATAATACTCCAAAAAAACACAGGAATAGTGGTGTAAAAAGATTTTCCTTTTGTGTGTTGTACTCCCGCTTCCTTCCTCACCCTGTCCCATCCAAACCTCAAACCACATCTGCAGAGATGTTCAATCCATAGCTGAAGAGAGGTTCTCTCTCCAGACATGTGTGCGGGCTCCACATGTTGCAGGCTGGAGCTTCAGGCAGGTGTCATATTAAATCTCTCGAGGGATTGATTGCTGGGAACAAGGGGAATCTCTCCAGCTTGTGCAATGGCTTCGTAAGTCAAAGCTGCACACGATCAGCTTGACCTTATGCTGCATAAGTTGCCTGGGGTTTTTTTTCTGAAAGAAGATTACACGTTCAGTTGCTCAGAGTGGGATTTCCAGCACTTTTCTCTTCTGAGATTGTCTTAATAATTAATTGTTTATTATCATTAATTGCATTTTGGCAACTTCAAGGCATTAATGAATATAAACTCACCCACAGAGGTGGCTGAGGATTTTTTTTATTAAGTGCTCAGGGAGAATTCAGGGGGGCATTTTGGGAAATGTGTTAGGTTTGAGAAAACTCCTGCTGGGAACATTTCTCAAATTCAGGGCTGAGCTCTAGTCAAATCTATAGGGGAGAGAAAACACCCTGGGTGGATAGCTATTAACCCAGATTCAAGCCTTTTTAATAAATGAAGAATCACACGGTAGGTCCCAGTGTTCTGGGACCACAGTGGTTGTCCTGACCCTGTCTCCCCTCCTATAAGGTATTGAGCCCAAGAAATGCGATGCTCACCTGCACTGAGAGTGAAAGAAAGGTAGATAAAACAGCACATCCCATGCGACACAGCATCAGGGCATGCAATGAACCCAGGGGTCCCCTTTTCTAATCCCCCTCCTCCAGCAATAAACACCCACAATGAGAAATGTAGCAGAAGACGAGAGAAATTTGCTGACTGAGAGACAGGGAAAAACTAAGCTCTCCGACTCCTATGCGCTTGGCTATTATTAGCACCTGTTTCTAATCCATTATTTAAAGGTTTTACGCTTAACAGCTGAAATTGCCCAGGGTGTGAGGTCTCACTCAGAAAAATGGAGTAGAGTACAATTGAGGTTACTTTGGGCAAATCATTTCTTCTGTGTTCATAAAGGAATGCAAGCCAGCACCTCCTTTCCAGGAGGTGCTTAGCATCCTCCTAGGTTGTCCCCTGTTGTGTAGGGTCTCATTTTCTATACATAGCATTATTTTGCACATAGTGAAAGGATCTTCATCCCAGCCTTCCAGAGGTATTCATCAAGAAGTAACTGTGGTGCCCAGCCTGTACAGCAGAAGAAAACGATCATAGACCTCCCTTTATGTCTCATTTATCAGTTACTGCTCTCTACTAAAATAATTCCCAGAAGTAATAATGCTCCTTGCAGTCCCCACGTGATGGTGATGTGTCAATATTGTATCATTTTGTAATTTAATAATTTTTTTTACTGTACTTAAGGACTGGTTTGCTCAGATGATCCCAGCTATGGATGACCAGTCTAGGACTATGAAGGCTGGGTGCTATCAAGACTATATGGGGACCTCTGCAGAGTCGAGAAACTTAGGAAATACAGCTGCAGGCAGACTTCTGTCCTAGCTACAGCAGATCCCTCTTTCCATTGAGAGTAAATTTATTTCTTTGCCAAATGTCCACTCCTTCTTCACCAAACACACATCCTGCTTCTGCATTGCAGGGTGACTTGAAAAAACCTTTTGTTCACTCCCATGTTTTATAAAAATAGAAACACCTGAAACCCAAACAAACTAGGAAAGCCAGTTCTGTCCTGAAATGCAGCTGTATAAGTGCCTTAAACTATCGGGCTCAGCACGAGTGAAGGTGAAGTTTCTCAGCTACCCTCCACTTGTCCAAAAAGACCAGACCCATTAAGGCGGACAGCAAGAAGTCCAGAACCACAGGTCTCAAAATACTGATCGCCTTGGAGGTGTTCGACTGGCAGGATGGTGAGACTACGTTACTTTGGTCCGTTACAGAGATAAGAGATGGCTGTGGGATGCTCAAGCATCTCCCCAGACCTCACCATGGGCCCCTCTCTAAGACCAACCTCAGTCTCGTGGTGGGGCCGTGACCACAGTGGGAGGTCTGAGCAGGACCCTCCATCCTCAGCAGCTCTTCTGGGTGAACCAAAAGAAGAGCTGGAGCTTGGCCAGGCTTTGCTACCGCTTATCTTATCTCGGCTGGAGCGTGTATCTTCGGAGGTTCATCTCTGAACGCTGTGACACAACTGGGCAGAGCCTACTGGCTGATGCACAGGGTGATATCGCCGCCTCAGTCCAACACCCCTGCCCTTATCACTCTCTCTGCGTGGTGGGCCCTGAGATTAAGATCTCAGATTGCCGTTGGGAGGCAGCTGAAGTACCACAAGCCTTGTTGGGCTGAGCTGAAGGTCTCTGGCCTTGCGGCCGTTACACCTGCCGTGGGTGATGGTAAGGCTCTTCAGGACCAGGTTTTTTCACCCTCCAAGGTGCTGGCTGTTGCAACAGACTGTACAATGCAGAGAGCCATAAGTGGCCATAAGTGCGATGCAGAACAGAAGGGCAAGAGATGATAGACCTTTCCTACTAATCTCCTTGTACCCAAAACCTGTACAAGAGAGAACTGCCTTATATGCTAAGGCATTAATGTATTAGTGATAAGAGCATTAGGGACTTGATTAGTACTGTAACCTCCACACCCCCACCCACCACATGACCGTGCTTTAAAGGGCTCCATCCTTCCCTGGTCCTTGTGCCTTCTGGCAATCATTCATCATCTTCTGCAGCTATGCTAAAATACAGCCATGTGTCAGCAACAGGCTTGGTGTCTCCTGTTCTCCTTAGATGATGCAAATTCCTAGCAGGAATCAGCTGCTTTGCAAGTGGTTTTGGAAGTGTTCAAGGCCAGGCTGGATGAGGCTTTGAGCAACCTGGGCTGGTGGGAGGTGTCCCTGCCCATGGCAGGGGGGTGGAACTTGGTGGTCTTGAAGGTCTCTTCCCACCCAAACTATTCTGTGATTCTATGATTCCTACAGCCATACCATAATACTTCCACTTTGAGATCTTACTTTCAGTCCAAAGGTAGTTTCTGCAAAGCAGAGCTTTCCAGGGCTAGTTTTTTTTCCACAATTTCAGCTGAATTGGCCTGAATTCATCCAACCAAGCTGCAGGCATTTACAGAGTAAGTTGAGGTCTTCCTTAAGGAAGATCTTTGCTGGGAAGAATTCAGGCCATGCAGAGGAGGTGGAGGTGGGTGGACATCATATGTGGAAAGCTCTTGTATTCTGAGGAACAATGCGTCTTTCTCTAAGTCTGAACCTGAAGATTTGGCCCAGGCATATCAGCACACAAGGAAATCTCTTCCACTCAACCCAGTGCAGATGGGTTCTTCCCAGCGGACAATGGTGGCCTTTTCTTCTGCCAAAACCACTGCCTTGATTTGTTAATCCTCCTGTCAGCCCAGCGCTGCCAGCCTCCTCTACCCCACCACAAGTCCCACACCTGGACACCCTGCAAAGCACCATCTGACCTCTGCAGCCTGGTTGTCCCCAGGTTCATCCCACATACACTTAAGACTTTCCCAAGGTGTCTATGTAGGGTGTGTTGCAACCCTTGGGTTTCCTCTGCCAATGGAAAGGAAAAGCTGCCTCCAGAGAGGGTTTATGTGAAGAGTGTGGGATGGTTAGCTCAAAATCCAGCTGACAGCAGGCAAGTGCTCAAGGCCAGGCTGGATGAGTCTCGCAGAAGGTGTCCCTGCCCATGGCGGGGAGTTGGAGATTAGATGGTATTTAAGGTCCCTTCCAACCCAAACCATTCTGTGATTCTATGATTCTGTGATTCTAAGTTGTTTCCAAGAGTGAATACAATTTGCACCGTGTGTAAATACACCCAGAAGAGTCCACAGTGGTCGGAGAGCTGCCCTGGGCTGGGTAAAGCCCAGGAGGGAAGGTTTTGTTAGAGCTGCGGTTGCTGGGGACACCAGGAGCCGTCATGCTCTGCTGTGCTCTGGGCAAAATGTCTGGGAGCGCAGCCCAGCAGAACAAGTCTGGTAGGGTTGCTGGCGTTATTCATACCGGTGTGATTGGTATGAAATCATGCCCTCACCCTACCTCCCAGTGAGCTGCTGAAGAGCTTCCCTGTTTCGTAATAAAAATGACAACATCCATCCATCTCCTGCCAAACGGGGATCTGAGCGCAGCGGGTAAACATCCCGGCTGGCAAGAGGGGGTCCTGCCCATGGCTCCTGCGGGTGTGGGGTGAAATGGTGGCTCACCCCTATGCATGCCCATGCATTGCTGCAGCAAACAGATTTCCTCTACAGACACGTCCTCACAACACAGTGGTACCTGAGAATTTGCTCCTTTGTAAGACTGGCTCAAGGGTCTACTCTTTAGCTCAGGCAATGTGGCTTTGGGATCTGGTCTCAGCTACCATCTAGATGTTTTCCTTGTGCTGGCTTTGTCCCATCCTTTTCAAAGTATACTTATACCACATGTGAAGTGAGAAGTTAAATAAAAAACTGAGACCTCAGTCCTTTTCATGGCAGCAAAAAATATTGCTACTGATTTTACTTGTATCATATATTGCTTTGGACATACATACGTTCTTGGGCGTCAGGTCTATGCACAGATTCTCCATCACAGTAGTATTAATCTACAGTAATGAGATTCAAGTTGAAGGAGCTACTATGGTTTTACACCATTGAAATGAATCCAGAATTCAACCCCTCATTTGACGCTGAGTATCATAATCATGTTGGGTATGACAGTCTGGCCGGGAGTGAGAAATTGGCTCTGCTGGGAGTTTCACAGAAACCTGGCTATGCCACTGCTCAAACCCCATTGCAGATGGGTTCTCCTCAGTGGACAAGGGTGGCCTTTACAATTTTTTTCTGCCAAAACCGCTGTTTCGATTTGTTAATCCTCCACCCCTGCTGCTGTAGGCATGTCACCACCTTGTCCAGCTCTGGCTCTTCACTGAGGTGGCCCTATCAACTCTCTGATGAGACCTGTGAAGATTCTTAATGGGGCATTTTCTACTCACTTCCATTAGTGAAGTTCCCGGAGAATCACCAGGAATGTACTGGTAAATATCAGGAGTGAATTAGCCCTAAGGTGTGTCTGAGTGTGTGTATGGATGACCAGACCTGAGTCACTGGAAACTTTGGTTACTACTAAAACTAATGTCAAGTCCCCGGCATGCTTTCAACATGACCTTACACCACTTTCACAAACAATTCCCAGGTGTGGGACCAGGAGTTAGTAAATGACCACCCTGTTTTGAATTTGACACTATGGACATGGCTAAAATGTGGACCACGGCCCAGAGAACGGCCAAGGCACTGTTTGATTTACAGGTTTCACAATAGCATTCTTTATGTTCCCTCTGTTGGTTGTGGCTTTGGTGGATATGAATATATGGGTATCTGGAGGGCTTTACCCTGCAAGAGCCTCGGCTTACATTGTCTTAGAGGTTTCAGAGTGGGCAAAACCACTCACAACTTTAACACTTTGAAGTATCTGCATCGTTATGGCCATTTATAAACACCATCAGGCCGTTTGTTTCTTTCTCCCCTCCACTTGCTGCCAATAAATAAATTAGAGTTAATGCTTCCCTTGGTTCTGTATGAGATAACAGAATCTCTTCACACTGCTAGGTGTGCCCGACGTGTACTCAACACAGCTCTGAGCAGCAATGGGCCATCAACTGTGGAGCTTGGTGTGAACTTCCTTAAAGAAGAACCTGGTCTAGAGGGAGGTGTCCCTGCCCATGGCAGGGGGTTGGAACTAGATGATCTCTAAGGTCCTTTCCAACCCAAACCATTCTAGGATTCTATGATTCTATGAAAGCTTCCCTTCCATCCAGTGTTGGAAAGAACACCTCCGGTTGGTGGCTTGTCCTGGGGTCTTGTCTCTGGAGTTGTGGAAGTTCACTCTGGCTCCTTCTCAGGACTTCAGTCTGTCATTAGCATCCCATGCATTATTCAGTGGGCTGATTATGAATGAATCAGCATAGACCCCTCCCCTTTGAAAGCTGAGGAAATCTGCAACTTCGTCAGAACGCCAATGGCCCTTCCTGACCCAGCTGACTGCAAAGGGAAATTTAATTTCTTAGTGATGTTGAATTAAAATTTAATTAATTTGTTAAGAAGTGGTGGATGTCCTGAATAGATTTTTATTTCAAAGGCAATGCTTGAAAATTGGTGCTCTGATCCTGTGTAGTGTTGGGAAAGTAATGAATGGGCGCATTTTTGTAAGGAAGGCAGTCAGATTGTAAGATCTGTGGGGCAAGAAGCACAGGAGGGTTGGGGGTGGGTGTTTGATCCATGATTGATCTTGTATTATTTGCAAAACAAATACGGAATTAATTATTATTAAACATCCTCTGATCA
>NW_010146049.1:75969-76707 GCF_000699245.1 Pterocles gutturalis
CCCTTGTTTCAATTCTGCCCAAATGTAGCAATCCAGGAGCCACTATACAGTGAAGTCCAGCTACCTTTCTGGTTGCACTTCCCTTTTTCCTCTTTCCTTCCTCTGAAAATCCACCTTGCAACAATTTCATCAGACTGAGATCTGATTCCGTATCGAATGTGCTGAACGGATAAAATCTGCAGTAGAAACAAGTTGTCCGGGAGATTAATTTGCCTCTGCAACCAACATTATGCAAACAGGACCCACCCTAATCAGTGTGAACAGGCTGTGCATTATCTTCTGATTAAACAGCTCTGTAAACATCCAAATACCTAATCTCTCAGGTTTCCCTGTGCAGGGTCTAATCCAGGACAGATTAGTACATTCTTTTCAGCTCCGCTCCGCACCTTCAATACAACGTTTAGGGCCTGGCAGGGGAGAGGGTCCAAGTACTCTTCAGGCACAAGCACCAGCTCTCTGTTGAGTTTATGCATTAGTGGCATCTTAGTTTTATTTCATAGGTACCCTAAAAATCCCAGTGGGCAAGCAGGTTTACTCTGGCATCAGCACAAAAGCCTGTTATCTCTCCTTGGCCGTGTGGTGGACATGGACCCACCAAAAGGTGGGTGAGATGGGAAGCCAGCCAACCTACCATGCAAAACAACATGGTGCCATAGAACCATTCCATCTTCTCTTTCCATCCAGTGCAGGAGACAGGCAGATAACTGTTTTCTCACCCAAATCTTACGCGGACATCTC
>NW_010146049.1:76719-87022 GCF_000699245.1 Pterocles gutturalis
GCTTTGCTGCTTGCATCACTTGCTCCATCCTTCTCATTCTCCATAGAAAGGAGAAAGGGATCATCCTTAACTCTCTCTTAGCTTAGATCTGATTCCTGCCTTACATGCATCAGTTCAACTAAGAAAGAATTTTGAAATACCAAGAGATGGATGGAAAAACAGCCCAGGAGGAAAATAGTCCTTATTACACCTCCTGGAGTGTAGCAGAGTGTCGTAGAAGACTGTAATAGTGAAATAAAACACCTGTTCTCCTTTGTATGGAAGTATTTTGTAAGACACTTGTAAGGGCCACGAAGATGGTCCGAGGGCTGGAGCACCTCCCATCTGAGGACAAGCTGAGAGAGAAGAGGATCTGTGGACACCTTTGAGCACCTTCCAGTGCTGAAAGGGGGCTACAGGAGAGATGGGGAGGCACTCTTAAGCAAGGGGTGGAGTGACAGGATGAGGGGTAACGGTTATAAGCTGTCAGAGATGAGATATGAGGAAGAAATATTTTCCTGTGAGGGTGGTGAGGCAGTGGCGCAGGTTGCCCAGAGAAGCTGGTTCTAGTTGGAACTAGATGATCTTTAAGGTCCCTTCCCACCCAAACCATTCTGTGATTCTATGATTCTCTGAATTCTTTCTCCTGCCTCTCCAGATGTTTGCCTGTTCCAGTGCTAAGCGCTGCAGACCTGCTGCTGTACAGGGTTGTATTGCACTGTGCACCTTGAACAAATCCTGTTCCCAACATGGGCTGACACTTGTGTGTCACTGTGATGTTGATAACACACACGTTTCATCTCCTCCTTGATCTACTGAAAAATGTGTGCAAAGCTGCAGGATTTGGGGATTTACCGATTACGTGGTTTTTCTTGCATATTTGCATAAAGGATGTAGACTCCGCATTTTCCCATGGGATACCATTCCCATGACAAGACTCATTTGTGGACATCAAGCCTGAAGAAAGTCCAGGAGATGTACCTCCAGGTGAGACCAGTGGGCATCAGGCTCCTACATCCTCATGTAACTAAGCTCTTTCAGATATTTCCCATCAAAAAACATCAAGGGAATGGTGTATTTAATCACCACATCAGTTTATTCAACACTGCTTCAACTCAGCTCCCCAGTAGGCTTGGATGTGCTTTTGCCATGTGTTGCTGTGAATCCTCCTTCCTAGCCAAATATTTTCATGCTAACGATTTTATCTCTCAAGGCTCAGTTTATTACTACAGACATTTCTCCCAAAAGACACCAAGCTCTCTCCAACTCACTACTGTCACCTTGGAGGAAACTAATAACAGCATGTGTTCACCAGCTCTTTAGGATTTTCCAGAGAATAACGGATGCTCCCAGTTCCCTTAAGGGAGGAATTATCATTCCCGTAGTGCCGACAAGTTATCCAGAGCTCACCAAGGTTAAGGGATTTGGCAAAGGGCATGTAATGATTCAGTGGCAGAAGCAAGACTGTAATTGCGAAGCCCTGACTCACTCCATTCATAATTACACTCTGTCATTAACATAACTCAGACTGTAGGGTTAGGAAGCGGATCCCTGTTTCCCTCCAGGCTCCAAATATATTTAACCCCGACACCTGATTTTAAAAATGGTCCCTAATTCTGTAGATGTCATTTTGCAGCTTGGTTGAAAGTACAGTCAAAACAGCAGTAAATGATTAGACAATCTGACTTGTTCTCTCAGTTTAGGTTTTAATAATTCTTTCTTCAACAAAAAGCTGCCTTTCTGAAAAAAAAATTGTAAAAATCTTCATTTTTTAAAGTGGAAAACATGTCTTCTCTGATATAGTTTTGCTTTGTTTAATTGAAAATGGTAATCTATCAAGCTTGTGTGTTTACTGAAAAATCTCATATTTTTAGTCAATAAAAATTGTTCACCTAAATATAGTAAATGTTTAAGCAGATCATGCTTAAAGAGGCTTTATAATCACAGAATCACAGAATGGTTTGGGCTGGAAGGGACCTTAAAGACCATCGAGTTCCACCCCCTGCCATGGGCAGGGACACCTCCCACCAGCCCAGGTTGCCCAAAGCCTCATCCAGCCTGGCCTTGAACCCCTCCAGGGATGGGGCATCCACAGCTTCCCTGGGCAACCTGGGCCACTGCCCCATCACCCTTATAATAAAAAAATTCTTCCTTATATCCAACCCATTCCCAATGGACAGTCTGAGAAATGAGGATAAGAGGGATGCCATGACTTGCCCAGAGACCCACAGCAGGTTATGACATGACTAGGAAACAGAAACAATGGGGAAGGGGACAACAATGTGGGTAAATGGTGTAATTGCTAAGGTCACCTGTACACTTTAGGCTTTTTTTGTTTTGTGAAAGCTGAGGCTTTAAAAACTCTTAAAGGCTCAGAGTTGGGTATTTTGTATTTTCATTATGTTCTCTTTAATCTACTAAAACTAAATAGGCCTTTGAACTAGGAGGATCTGATGGTGAGAATGAAGCCTAACTTGACCAAGAAACTGTGAGTTACAGCTAATGAAATAATTGCATCACATGAAAAATAAATATTGAATTTTCTATTTTCTAGGATGTTCTGGAGGAGCGTGGGTATTGCTAAGAAAAATATTATTTTTTTAAAAAATATACATTGTGTCTTTTAAAAAAATCAAATTATTTCACTCTGACAGGTCAGTCATCACTTTTATTTTTCTTTTATTTATGTGGGCCATTAAAGAGGATAGAAAAGTGAAAATGTTGTGTAAATTCATTTTATTTTTTAAGTGCGTTTAAGGGAAACTAAGCTAAACCTAGAATTTTTGTTACGTTTCTTATTTTTTATTGCTTAGAAGGATATTTTTCTGCAAGGAAATCATCAATAGAAAATGTTTGACCAGCTGTACTCTTATCTTTAGATCTGGAAACACATGCAATACATGGAAATCCCCACCTCACTTAAAAGTTTCAAGGAGGTGACTGGATTTTGTGCTTATACTTTTTTCAATATGAGTAAGTGTTTCAGTATTTGCTTTTGTTTGCTATCCATCCACTCCAGTCCAAAGAAAAATACAGGAAAATATCCCCTTGTGCCGTTACGGTGCATGATCACCGTGCAGGGATCTGCAGAGTCCGCGCCTGTTGATTTTTTTGCAGTCCCTTCAACATGGCCTCAGTCTTGGCTCTTTCTTTTGTCTTCAGGGAATTTTAATCTGGAGATTAACTTCCAGCGTGCAGGAAATAACAGAGGCAACCTGCATATATCTCGATACGGACCTGCCATCAGAGCTGAGCCATTTGCGCTGTTGTTTGCAGAGTCCTTCGCTTGGTTTTGGCCTGAGCCTGCTGGAGTGAACCCAAATGATTCCCAGCTGTGGGTCAGGAGTCAGCACAATCCAATGACCACCTCTGGTAGGTTGCTTAGATACAACCACCTTGCTCTGGAGGCAGTTTAACTGGATGGACTTTACCAGACCAGGCCAGCTGGCCACCAAGGCAGACCACGGGCACTGGTCCTGGTTAATCTGCCTGTAAGCAACTATTTGGGTTCATCATGGGGTGGTTTTCTTCCTCTGAGGTTAATGACTCAAGTGTATCTTTGTACCATGGAGCAGAAGGCTCTTGTCCTTCAGTGAATGTTGTCCTACCAAAATCCTTGTCCATCTGCTTTACTTGTCAAAATCCTCTGGGCAGAAGATTTTTATATCCAAGTTATCGAGAGGATGCTTAAACAAGAACTGGTTTAGCAGTTCTTTGGAAACAGCAGCCTCCCATCCTCTCTCCAGCTCAGGTAGGAATTGCATATGACAATAACAATAAAGGCTAACAGGAGGTTACATTTTCCAGTTGACTGGACATCAGTTGATGCTAATAGTTACTCTTTTTTTTTTTTTTTTTTCCAAAACCATAATAGTGTGTGTTGACAGCTGCAGGATTCTTACAGGCTCTTTTAGACCTGTACCCATTCATCTTTGGGCACACAGCTAAGGTCCCTGAAGGATTTTAACTGACTAGTCTCCCTCCAGAGTCCATGGAAAGAGCTGGTCACCTCTGGAGAACTAGGAAGAGCTCAAAGCAGGAGGCTCACCCTTAGAAGACCCCGTGTCTCTTCACTGGACTGGGTCCAAGCCTCAGGAGCCATTGTAATCTCTTTCCAGGTCTAACCATTTCCCAACTCCTCCAAGTCTTCTGAGACAAAGTCTCAGCCTGTAAGCCAAAGCTGAGGCTGCTCATGATGAGCATCTTGTGTGATCACTTTCACAACATGTGCATCACACACTTCCACATCTAGGTCTCACTGTGCCACAAGAGAGCCATGATGTCACAGCTACACCAGCCTGCAGGTCTGTGTACCTCCATATGTGCTCTCAGTGGAGGATGGCACAGATGTAGAGCTGGAAAAACACCATTACCATCTTGCTGCCCTGTTGGACACCAACTAATGTGTCCATGTGCTGCTTCTGCAAAAGACAGAGATGGTGGAGAAGGATGCCATCCTGGAGAAAGTACACAAAACACTGGAAGAGCCAGGAAAGAGGTTGGATAGAGCAGTAAAACCCCGCTGGTACCAAGAGAGGCCATTGGTGCAGCACATGGAGGCAAATAAAGTGGTTGGAGATGGCTCCAGCCCTTTGCCACCAATTAACTCTCCGACCTTTCTACCTCTTCCTTTTTCACCTATGAGACTAAGGGTGAGGATGAGATATGGGACTTGTCTTGGTGTAAAGAGATCTGGTTTTGTTTGCCATCCAAAGGTGCTGAGGTTGGAATTCCTCTGTCCCTCTGTTTTTTTGCCATAAGGGGACTGCAGTGCAAAATCCTGCTGTTCTTCCAGGAGAACATCACTCTCAGCAAGAGTGGTGGGGGCAGAAAGTCTGTAATATTTGGCTTTTCTTCATAGAGTCTGGACTGGATTGTCACCTCTGGTTTTATTTCATACCCCAGCCACGAAGTGTTGATAATGCTTAGGAAAAAAAAAAAAAATCACATGTGCAAAAAATAAAAAAAAAGAAACCCCAAAACCCCAGACATACACACACACATATACATGCAGACCTGCTTCAGCTTGCATTACAGGTTCTCAGCCCGGGAGCAAATCTCTTGGGAAATTTAATTAAACTTTAATGAGATACTTTGATTGTTGGGCTGTACACCTAGTGGAATTAAGGTACAACGAAGGGGCATCTCGTCATGCTGCTGGCAATAGCTGGCAAGTTCATGTATGAAGCAGAGTATGTCATACTCAAGCAGAGTATGTCATTCTATATCACCTTTTGAACTCGGGAAAGGGGCAAGGAAGAACAACCAGGAAGCTCTAATGGGTCATTTAATTACAGCAGCTCCTTTACATGTGAGTCCCGTACACTGAAGAAACTCCTTCTGAGTCGCTCTTGGGACTCTTGGGGAATGGAAGGCAGGCAGGGTGGTGGTGGTGGTCTGGGTTGTGGGTTTCCTTGTCTTCTTTCCCTTGAGTAGGCAGGAGCCTGGATTGGAGGGACCTCTGGCATGGGAGATCCTGGGAGAGTTGGGTTGTGGGCAGGGACCTCCATGGATCCTCCATGGGACCTTGGTGCACAGCTACCCACTAACCAGAGAAAGGCACTATTTTGTTGCTAGTGGAGATGTGGCTTCAATTTCAAGCCCTCCTCAGCCATCAGGGAAAGGCCACTTTGTAATGCAACGCTGGTTTGGAGAGGGTTGTTCAACCTCAGGAGCATCCCTTCTCCTTCTGCCTCTAAACTAGGCCTCCATGGCAGAAAAGATCTGTCATATATCCCATATGGGATCTCCAGATATCCCTTACAACCTCAACATTTCTGTGAGAAGCTGCTGCACCAAGCTGGGCTTGACCATCATGGAACCCATTGTGGATGCCCCATCCCTGGAGGGGTTCAAGGCCAGGCTGGATGAGGCTTTGAGCAACCTGGGCTGGTGGGAGGTGTCCCTGCCCATGGCAGGGGGTGGGACTGGGTGGGCTTTAAGGTCCCTTCCAATCAAAACTATTCTGTGATTCTATGATCACCCACCCTTGGCATACGGAGTCCTGGGACTGGGATACTTTGCATTCGCCAAGGTATGCTGCCACACAAAGGCCCTTATGGAAAGGATTCCTTCTTGAAAGGGACTCCCCTCTCTAGGCATCCAGGAAAGTGAGCCCCACATGTTGGGAGAGAGTTACAAAATATACAAAGGCAAATCGTGGGATAATTGAGTTTGGAAGGGACCTTTGGAGATTTCCAGTCCAACCACCCCCTCTGCCCCCACTCAGTCTTCTGGAGTCACTGGCAGCAGGTCTTTTATTTTCCAGATGCTCAGCTGGTGACCAGAGGCTATGGTGCATATAGAATCATAGAATGGTTTGGGTTGGAAAGGACCTTGGAGACTATCTAGTTCCAACCCCCCTGCTATGGGCAGGGACACTGTGTAGACTACACAGCGCAGACTGCCCTTCCTGCCCTTACTCTTCCATCTCTGCAACACCTTGCTTCACTGGGGTCTGAGGAAATGGCTGAGTTTGTGCAGCACCAGGGTATTGGCAGGACAAACGTCGGGAAGGCAGGCATCCCTACCCAAAGCAGTAGGATGTATAGGACAAGCAGAATATAAGCCCAGAGCTGGGCATCAGGTGAAGAGAGAATGAATACAGCAACTGTTAATTATTGAGGGACTATGGTCTAGGTTCAACCACTTAAATGACGTCTCTGCTGTGGTGTTCAAACTGGGAGCCCAGGATCTCGGTGGAGACAGCTGGGTATGTCTGGGAAGTAAATCCCACCTTAAATCACTGATCAGACTTGCCCAGATCTGTGCAATCACTGGGAAGGGACCTGGCAGGCTCAGTGAAATGCTAAAATGTTGAGTGCATGCATCCAAATCTGCCTGTGAGCTGAAAGAGGCAGTGGTCCAAGGGGAAGAAAAAAAAAGTTCACGTGTAATCCTGCAATGTGATCATGCCACAAGTGCCTTTCGCTGCACGATCACATCATGGGATCTCCTGCAAACCCCAGGTCTCCTGCACTGCCTAGCACCTGGAAGGAGCAGGGAGGTTGCACGAACATGCTCCAGCCCAGTGTTTCCTAATCCTGGAGCACTTGATTTCCAACTGTTACACGCTTCTTCCATCCTTGTGTGTGCAGGGGAGGGAAGCGGGAATGTTTTCTAAGGTTGTAAAGAGCCCAACAGACAAATTCATCCAAACTCCACGCTCTAGCATTACCCAAGGGTCCCAGTTTGCATTTACACCCATACATGAATAGGACCAGGATCAGGGGCACACACTGCTGCAGTGACCCTCCAGTTATCTGTAGTGTGCTGCCTGGTGTGATTTTGGCCCAGGACAAGTGGCACTGATGCAGCCAGCACCCAGGTGAGGTTCAAGGTGAGCAAAGACCAGGGGCCATCCGCAGGTGCTGTCATCCTCTTTTTGGAGGCTGAGAAGGTTTAGTAGGAAGGATGGACCCATTGGGCTCAGAGTTGACCTGTTTATTTTCCTGCGTAGATGCGTTCACATGAGCCATCAGGGCTTCTGGAACCACCATGCCGCTGGGACACAGTAGGAGGCTGTCACCTCTCCCAGGCCAGCTCTGAAGAGGACACGTGGGACATGCTGAGGCTTTCACTGGTCTGTGCTGAGAGCGGTGGAGAAGGAGGTCAAGGAACGCTGCTTTCCCGAAGCCATGGCTTTTCTGGCCTCTGTCTTCTGGCTTGGCAACTCATGGGCAGCCCAATCCTTTCTTCTCCACCTTGGGCCATTGTTCCCTCTCCTGTCTGTTTTCTCTTAACAGCCCTTGGCCCTACTGTAAGGTCTGGTCCAGCAGATCCTGATGCCAGTTCTCTCCCTTTCCTATTTCAGACTCCATACCAGAAGGTCCCTTCCACTAGTCTGGTCCTTTTCTCCTCCATCTTCTGGTTCCTCACCCAACATGCCTCCTTCCATTCATTCTCTGTTCCTTCCTAGCCTTACCCTTCCTTGCCAGACCATGGTTGTTCACACCCACCTTCTCCTCCTGGGATGCTTTCTCCAACCTCTTTCACAATCTAGTCCTGTCCCCAGCACCCCAACTACTTGTCTCCCATCTTGCCCAGACTGCGTCCTCCCCCAGCCTCCCACTCGCAGCCCATGCCACCATTCCTATACCCACCCAGCATCCCTTGGTGTCTCCTCCACCATGTCTCCTGCTGCATAATGATAGTTGAAAGCTGTTGAAACGGCACAACACACAAGTGTCCCTCTCCAGTCTCCTCTTGACAAATATTCCTGAAGTTAATAATGAACAAATCAAGTCTCAGCACTCCCAAGGTAGACTGACACCCAGAGAGGAAGACTGGAGATCTCCAGGCTGAAAAAGAGATAGCTAAATGGGTAGGTTATGAAACATGGTTTCAAAATCACACGTGGCCCAGAGAGAGTAAGGAAAGAATAATGCAACTGGAGAATTATGGCATCAAACAAACCTGGCAGGTGGCAGGATCAGAGCAACAGAAGGAGGTGGTTCTTCATGCGGAGTGGGGATGTGAAAGGTATTAAAATGTTAAACCCACAACCTAGCAAATGTATGGAGGGAAATCCCACTGAGAGTGAGACAGAGAGCTCACAAAGTCCTGAGCTGCAGGTGATCTGATGAGGGAGAGATGCTGGGGTGGATCTCTCCACTTGCCCCTTTTTTCTACTCATCTTCAGACCTGCTTTCCTTCCCCCTTCAGAAACAACATCATGGGCTGCATCAGCCTTGGGTATGGCCAGATGTGGACTGTGTATACATATATATATATGAGTGTGTGTGTGTATAGATATATGTGTATGTAATATCTCCTGTAAATGAGAGGGTTAGAGCTGGGAATACCGACCCCTCCAGACCAGAGCTCTCCGTGCTTCTGGGTTCAGAGACAAATTAGACCTCAGGTCTTTGCTACTCTGAGTGGTGACAACCTTTGTGGCATCATGTGATGCTCAAGACAAGCAGTTTGACCCTGACAGCAGAGAATCAAATAGCTGGTCCCAGGCCAGGGGTGCTAAAAACTTTTAAACTAAGGTTTGCAGCATCCTTCATGGATTTTAGCCAAGGCCCAAAAGCCAGAGTGAAGACTCTTCCCTTGCCAGGGAGCAAATCCAGCCTTTCCCACTTAAGCTGCTATTAAAAAAAAAAAAAAAGGGGGGGGGGGGGGAGGAAAAAAAAAAGGAAAAAAAAAGAAAAAAATAAAAGGAAAAAAAATGAAAAAATAAAGGAAAAAAAAAAAAACAGTGTTTTCTTTCTCACCGCAAGAAGATGGAGTGGTGGTGAAGGATTTTTGGTGCCCCATCTAGGCAGGAGGGGAGTGGGACCTGCCATCCCTTGGTACCCGATGCTGCTTGCTCCCTGGGATGCCAGGAGGGAGCAGCGGGATCCTGACTCAGCCCCCACGTGAGTGGGTTTCCTTCCTGCACCGCCAGCCCAGGCTTCTGATGTTTTGTTCGCCGTGAAGCTCTGGGGGCCAAGCAGGAGCTCCTGGAAATCAAAGGGAAAGAACAACATCTTGGGCTTGCCAAGGCGGGGTGCGTCCCGGCTGGCTGCGGGCATTCAGGGTGCTCCGGGAAGAGGGGTGGGAGAGCTGGAAGGAGGGCATGGGTCAGGTCTCCAGGGCTCCCCAGGACCTGGGAAGGAGGAAGGGAAGGGGCTTCCCCTCTCTCCTTTCTTCTCAGGGTGTCCTCCAGTCCTTCCTCTGACCCACTGGGTGGGAAACAGGACCCCCAGCAGTCCCTCTTGCATTGACATGGGAGCAAAGAGGGGTGGGGAGGTGGCTCAGCTCTCCTTAATCGCCCTGGACAGGAGATTGCCAGATTTTTCTCTGTTATCAGACTTCTCTCTATTGATACTAAAGACAAAACTGTCAGTCTGAAGGACTCAGACTCAGGTGTTTGGTCCTGAGGTCCCCGGGTTGGTCTGGCCACATCTAAACCAGGTGTCCACATCCAAACCTTCCCTGGGGATGCCCTCGCTACCCCGGTCCCAGGATTGGGGCAGGACTTGTTGGCGTGGGCACTGCTGTGTTGGGGACTGGGACAATTTCAGTGTGGACGATTGCTGTTGAGGGCTGTGGATGTTCCCTGTCCTGGTTTCTTGACCAGTGTGAGCCTAGTGCAGGTCTCTCCACGTCCCTACCCACATCCAGAAGATGTACCAGCCTTCATGCAGTGTAGAGGCATTGGCTTGAGCCCTGTGGATGGTCCCAGAAGGGTGGCAGGAGCACACAAGCTGCACTTAAAAGAGGAGGATCGGGCCATTACCAGATTTTACTTATTTATTGCACAAAGATGGAGAAGACCCCTATTTGTCTCATTCCCCTTATACCCAAGGAACAACCTTTCCCTCCTCCCCAGCCAGCT
>NW_010146049.1:87122-88737 GCF_000699245.1 Pterocles gutturalis
GATCCTCCCTCTTTCAGCATCTCTGACTCCCTGGATGATGGAGGTGGGCAGAAGCCAACCCTGGACCTTCAGCCACAGAGGCTGGTGTGGGTGTCCTTAGCTCCTGCCTTGAAGAAGGTCTTCTGAGCAAGTCCTTACCAGGGGCTGGATGTCCTCCAGGTGGGCACCAGAGGTGACATGCTGGATTCAGCTAAGTGGATTGCCGCCAAGGTGACTCTGGATTGATGCTGAGCCCGAGTTTGCACCATCCAGCCCTGGGTTCTTCTCCCCAGATCCCCCCACCTTTGCCTTGGCACCCTATCAGCCCAGCCCCAGAGGGGTGGGAGAGACCCCAGCCTGCCCAGCCGACACTCCTGCCCTGGTGCCAAACCCTTCTTCCCCATCACCCGCCTCCATCCCCTCTCCCTTGTTTTCCCATTCCCCGCATTTACCCTCCAGCACGTAGTCCTGGGGGAGCCGGAGGATTGTACACAGAGGGAGAAGTTATTTTTCCTTGACATAAACATCCAAGCCTTTCCTCGGCCCCTTTGCTTGAAACGTGGAGGTAGGACCTGGACTCATAACATCCGGCAGGAGGGGCTGGCCTTATCTGCCAGGAAACACTCAGCTCCGGATACATCCTCCCCTGCTCCCGGCACCCCAAGCAGCTCCCATTGGCAGTGCCGGGCAGGAAACCACTCAGCAGCTTGTCTCATTCCCTCCTCTGGAGAGACGGGAGGGAGGGTCTGATCCTGTCCTCCCGCTGCCTGCAGGAGCAGCCGCAGCTCCCTGTGGGGTGCGGTGGGGTTTGGAGTTGGGGTGAGATGGGGGCAAAGAGTGATGGAGGGGGAAGGGGTTTATTCATCAGCAGAAAGGAGTTGATGGGGACAAAAAGGGATTTGAGGGAGTTGGAGGTGTCGAGGGGCTCCCCTAGGCTCTGGTTTGCGGGGTGACCTCAGTCAAGTCTCCTTGCCCCCTTCTCTGCCTCTATTTCCCTCCCCTGCCTTCTGCTTTGAGAGCAACAGAGGGAAAATAATCCTCTCACAGCTAATTTCAGCATCCAGACCCCTCCCATGGGATACAGACCCCTTGTGATAAGGGCAGCACAGGCACTTGGTCCTGTTCCCAGCCTTGATAAAATCATGTCTCAATGCTGGACAGAAAAAGGATGGGAGGGAAGGAGGGAAGGAGGTAGTATCTCTATTTTACCATCAGGGAAACTGAGGCACGGAGCGGCCAGATGGCTGTTTGTCATCAGGGTCCACCCCTGCATGGTGGCACTGGGACAAGCAGACGTGGCTGACAGAGTGAGGATGGAGTGGAGTCACCACCTGCTCCAGGAACGAGAAGGAAATTACCCATCCTGGGAGGGCCAGCGCATGACACACAACGCAGCTCCCAGCCAGCCTGAACCCCAGCGCTATCCGGGAAGGTGACCTCATCCCTGCTCCCGACACCCACCACCATGACCTCCACAGCCACGGGGGCCAAGGACTGTCTGGGGCCACCAGATACTGGGGGCAGAGGACTCACACCCTGGCCTCCTCCTTGCCCTGGCCCAACGTGAAACCCCTGAGTGGGAGCCTGAACTGAGTGGCGTGAGGTCATTTTATCCCTTCCTGCAGCCCTGATTTGA
>NW_010146049.1:88761-92971 GCF_000699245.1 Pterocles gutturalis
ACCCACAAACCACAAGACTCCTCAGTGTGCACAGAGGCAGCCTTGGGCTCATGGATTTGGGATGGGGAGGGAGGAGAACCATGCCCAGGAATGATGGAGAACAAGCCCTGCTTGGGGTGGAGACCCCCTCAACATCCGTAAACCACCATGGCATCAGTCCTCCATGGGGATGTCCGCTTTCCAAGGCAAAAACGTTCCTTCCCACCTCTGTTTGACACTTATTTTCTGTCCGGTCCCTGCAGCAATGTCCTTCATCCCAAAAACCTGCTGCGGGGTGAGGGGCAACCTGTAGAGTTGCATTTTCCATCCTGCCGGAGAAGGAGCGGATGGCTCTGTTCCCAAATTTCAGCTGCTGGTGTCCTGGGAGGTGGAAGCCGGCTGCTTCCGGCCCCGCGCCTTGCCCCGGCTCTCAGGGAGCCGCACCTCGCCTTGGCTGCAGCTCCCAACGCCCTGGGGCGGCCCCGGCTCCCGGTTGGGGCCTGTAGCTGCTCCTGACGTGCAGAGAGCACGGGGACATGCTCCCACCTCTCCTCACGTGGCTCCGGGTTGGGCAAGTGGGGACAAGGCTCGGCTGGCGGGAGTCTCCAGGTGTCCCAGCTTGGTGGGCTCCTCGCGGTGGGGTACGTGGAGAAACCCCTTTTCCCAGGGAAAACAGACTCTGGCATGAGCTGCTGGGAGCTCTTGGTGTGGGCTTGACTTCTGCCAACCCTGAATGTGACTCTGTCAGTGAGAAGGGAATCATGGAATCATAGAATCATGGAATGGTTTGGGTTGGAAGGACCTTAAAGCCCATCCAGTCCTACCCCCTGCCATGGGCAGGGACACCTCCCACCAGCCCAGGTTGCTCAAAGCCTCATCCAGCCTGGCCTTGAACCCCTCCAGGGATGGGGCATCCACAACAATCCCTCATGCCTGGGGCACCACAGGGATCGTGGATAGAGCAGAAGGCAGGAGGAGGAGGACTTCTCCAGCCCTGCTACTGGTGTGGTCCCACATGAGTCAACATCACTGGGCCAAGAGGCCAACCAGGCTCGTGGCACCTGCCTCCCTCCAGCCCCACCAGGCTGAGTCACAAATCCTCTTGGAACAGCGACGCTGACCCAGCGAGGCTGCTGCACTGCCTGTCCTGGCACCGCACTGAGCCTGATGGCCTTGTGCTGGTGCAAGAGCCACCACAGTCCATGGTGGTGGCAGGACACCCAAAGGCATCCGTGTTGTTCCCCCTACGAGGGAAACAAGCTGCACGTGGCCAAGGGTGGGTTTTGGATGCTCGAGCAATGGGCAAAGGAAGAGGCACCACGTTTGATGGGAGGGCTGTCTCTGGGGGGTCCACAAGTTGGTGGTGGAGGACCATAAGCATGGGACAAGGGCATGTTGGTGCCTCCCCAAATACTCACACAGCCCCCCACCTTCTGGGACTGTGGGATCCCTGAGTCAGAGATAAGTCATTCATGGGGGGCAAGTCAGACCAGTTGGGTTGCGTTGCGTTGCGTTGGGTGACTTCTGGAGAACCCTTCCAGCCAACACCCATAGGTGGGCATCACAAAGCGCATCAGGAAACTTGCTCCTCCACTTTTTGGGGCCAAACAGGAGGACACAGCCTGGGAGGATACTGCTTTGGGAGGTGTGCGTAGCTTAACCTCAAGGACTGCGGGGACACAGCCCAGTTTAACGTCTGGCAAGAGCAGGCTGTGATGTTGGTCCATGTCCCGCAAGAAGGACTAAGCTTTTCTAAGGGATGCCTGAAGGTCACCATGCAACATCCACCTACAAGACCACCCTTGACAGCTCCCCAAATTTGACCCACACTCCATTTCTCAGCCCCCATTGCCTTGATCTGCATTTGCACTGAGGACCCTTTACATGGCCCTCAAGCTGTGGAGCATCTTAAATGGTCCATCAGCACAAATGGTGGATAAAATGGGGATAAAAGCCATGCTCCAGGCACTGGCACTCACTCCATGAATCAGCAACATCCTTTGTGGCCACCAACACACCAAAGGCAACGCTCTGCCGTAACTTCACCATAATATCTACATAGGTCCTGACACTAAAAAGTCATAATTCGTGAGAAGATCCAGGCCATCAAAGCGACCTGCTGCCCCAAGGTATGCACACATCATGCCTCAAGTTGGTTTGTTAGAAAGCAATCCACAATTTGTAAAGATAACCACAGATCTTCTTTATTTTAAAAAAACAAAAGTAGAAAAGTTTGGCTGAAAATACCAACCAAAAAAAAAAAAAAAAATTAAAAAAATAGCACTCGCACGGGAAATGTTTCTGTTTTGAAAACTTTTTGTCAATAGCTACAGCAATTTAAATCATAAAACAATCATCGTATAAAAACATATTTATTTAAATTAAATATTTTATGCAAACTCATATCTACACTCATCCAAAATGCATAGAGTCACACAAAAAAAGATGGAATGTATTAGCTTAAAAACCTCTGAAGTTGTGGAGTTTTTTTTTTTAAAGTATTATTTGCAATTATTATTAATACATGTTGGGGACTGAAACCAGAAAAAAATCATAGCCATGCTACTAACTAATCATTACCAAGTGCCATACAGTAAACTCTAAGATTAATCATGTCATATAACTGATTTAAAATAAAGCTTCATCTTTATGAAAAGGAAGAGAACTCGAGCAATACAAAATCCGAGGGGAGGAATAATGGAAAGAATAAATCAATGTACAGCTTTATTACAAGCAATAATACACCGGAGTTCGAAGAGGCATTGGGCGCTAAGGCTCGAAACGTGAAGTGTTCACCTTCAAAGAATATTTGAATAAAAAAACGTGTCTGCTACATCATCACCTCTTTGCCAAAATGCTCATCCCAGGACCCGTTCCCAGCCCGGCGGGGAGGGCAGGTCACCCCACTCCCTTTGGGGACCAGTTTTGCTGGGTAGCCAAGGGGAAGCCATGGCGGGGGGTGGATGCTGGCCTGATCCTGCCTTGCCAAGCCCTGGTCTTACTCTCCTCCGAACGCACAGGCTGGGCACCCTTGGGATCCCCACACATCCCGGGGACCAGCCCGGCAGCATCCCTGGTGTTCCCTCTGTCCCCTCTGTATCTGGCCCCCAACAAGTGGTTTGGGGACAAGGGGATGATGGGGTTTAGGCAGGGGGACCACAGCAACACTGATGCCAGGAGCCAAGAGGGGGTCAAAGCACATTTGCAGACCATGCTCCCCTTTACCAAAATCTTCCCTTTTCCCCCCATCCCTGCCATTTCCCCTTCCAGTGGGTTTTGCCTCTGCTGGGACTTCAGACCCGCTGTTCATGGGATGCTGCCACCCTCCTGACTCCAAAGCAGAGCTGGGGGTGCCCCAAAATGTAGGGGCAGCCTTCCCACACTCCCAGGAGCATCTCTGCTTTGGAAGAGGGACTTGGCCAAAGGGCTTTGGTGTTGGGAAATACCCCCCCTGGCCCCGTTAGGAGCCGGGCACCCAAGGTTTTGCACCAGTGGTGAGCTGACGACCGAAATCCTATACCTACACCACCGAGGAGACTCTGTGGCCCTCGTGGTTCGGACTTGGTCACTTTATCCCCGGATGTCCCTGGAGAGCAACACCTCATAATACTGTGTCGGGTCCTTCCTTGGCCGGTCCAGGCTGCCCTGGACGGGGATCTAGGAGACGCTGTAGTTATTGTAGTAGGTGGCTGTGGCATCGGCAAGGACAGAGATGAGGCTGGTCTCGGAGGTGTGGGAGCCACCAGCCGCCGGGACATGTCCATTGACCAAGACCCCACCATGGTGGTCGCCATGGCCAGGGTTGTTGAGATACTGGTCAAACTCATTGCGGTCCATCTCCCCCAGGAGCTCGGCTTGGCTCAGCTGGTCCAAGGTGTCAAAGCCATGGTGGTCAGGCGGTGGGGAGAGCTGGCCCAGGTGGGCATGGAGGCTGGACGGGTGCAGGGAAGGGAATGCAGGCGTGTAGTAGCTGGGAGGAGGAGGAGGAGGAAGAGGAGGGCAGCTGGAGGCTGGGGGCATCATGCAGGTGGTTGGTTGCGGGATGGGGCTGAGTGGGTGATGGTTGCACTGGAGGGAGCTGCTGGAAGTTGCTCCGGCGAGGTGGGAGCGGTGATGCTCGTCAGGGCAGGCCGAGGAGAAGAAGCTCTGCTCGGGGTCTATGGCATCCAGAGGAGACATCTCCGGCGGGGTGGGCAGCCCGTAGGGGTAGGTGTCCACACTGGTGCTGCTG
>NW_010146049.1:92994-95436 GCF_000699245.1 Pterocles gutturalis
TCCCGGTATCCCCGGACGGATGGTAGAACCGGGCGAGGGGGGTACTCACCCGTCCCCTCTTTCTCCCCCCCAGCCTGGCCGCAGGTCTGCTTCTCCGGCACGGTGTTTTGGTCCCGCGTCAAGCTGCCCAGTAAAAACCCGGGATCCACCCGTTTGCAGATCCGCTTGACCTGCTTCTTCCGCCGGGGCCGGTATTTGTAGTTGGGATAATCTTGCATGTGCTTCACCCGCAGCCGCTCAGCCTCCTCCACGTAGGGACGCTTCTGCGAGAGGCTCAGAGCCTTCCAGGATTTGCCTGAAAATGGAGAAGGAAATTCCCCTTAGCACCCACCGAGGCCTTATCAGGGAGGGGGGAAAGGGGGCTGCCTCCCAAATCTTGCAGGCACCCAACCCAAGGGCAAGGTAAGGGATCCCAGTATCCCAAATGTCCCTGGAAACATTCAAAGTCGGGTTGGATGGGGCTCTGGGCAACCTGGTCTAGTGGAAGATGTCCCTGCTTACTGCAGGGGGGTTGGACTAGATGACCTCCATGGTCCCTTCCAACTCAAAACTATTCTATGATTCTATGATAAACCCCCCAGGAGGATGAGACAGCAGCAGGAGGGTGATGGAGGATGGGGACTGAAGCCACCATAGGTCCACCAGCTCCTCCCATCCCAAATCCCCAAACAGAGTGGGTTCAGAGTGAACTGAGCCCCACTGAAAAGAAATCAGGGCAGATAAACCCCCCAGCTCCATGGCCTGAGCTTGCAGTGCCTCTCCGGGATGGAGAGCCCAGCAGCGGAGGAGGAATGGCCAAGGCCACACCTGGCTGGGCAGGGGGTCAGGACATGGTGTCCCTGGATGTGTCCCAGCTCGTGGCCTGCCAGAGCACCGGGGCGTACGGAAACTTGGGTGCTGTGACCTGGCTGCTCCCTGTTTGAGATACACAAAATGTGTCAAAGATACAGGACAGAGAAGCAGCGCCGCAGCCAGGGGGGTTGGATTCCCCGGTGAGGCTGTTCCTCGGGGTAGGGGGAGAAATGAGGATACGGATCCAAGCATTTGATGCCTTCCCATCGCCAGAGCCATCAGGAATAACTAACGCTCATCAGCTGAGATGCTGCAAGGCACAGCAGTGAGGAGAAAACACAAACCACCAAAGAAAACACCACAAAAACTGTTTGGGGAAAGACAAACTTTGGGGATGAGGTTGGCCAGCAAAGCTGTGTCGCAACTCGGGCAGTTCTTTCTCAGGCTGTCTGGGCTGGGTATTTCTGTTTGGATAAAAAATGGGGAGTGGGAGGTGGGGGAAACAGAGGATGGGGAGCGGGAAACAAATGTGTATTCAAAATGGGTTGTGAGCCCTGAAAGAAACAGCTGATACACCACCACCATCCTCCCCACTGCCTGGCCAGGCAATACTGGGGTGGGCAAGTGAGTTTAGGGACAGAGTGGGACAGCAGAGACAAGCCAGAAAAAATTTGGGGGGTCCCCCTTGCATTGCATCCAGGGATCCCTGGCACTGGTAGCCCGGCGGTTTGCACCCCGGCAAGGCTTTACACCCGAGGGGAGGCTGGGTGGGTGCATGCACCCATAGTGTGGGTCACCGCTGGGGTTTGCACCCGACGGGGTGGTAGGGTGGGTGCGTGGGTGCCTGCATGCAGGACCCCATCAGGTTTTTCACCCCTCAAGGAAGCCCTGTGGATGTCACCCCAGGGTGCTGGACCCTCGTAGCCTGGCCATGTGGGTGCACAGTGCCTACCCCCCACATGCCAGATCCCTCAGTACCCGATGGGGTGGCTGGGAGGATGCACGCACCCCAGGGTGCTGGTGCCAGACCCAGGCAGGGCTTGCACCCTAAGGAGGGGCAGAGAGGGTGCACGGGTCCCCATCTGGGCAGGGTTTGCACCCCCAGGGATGGCGGGGTGGGTGCATGGGTGCCCACCCCAAAGTACCATATCTGGACAGGGTTTGCACCCCCAGAGATGGCTGGGTGGGTGCATGGGTGCCCACCCCGGGTATGGGACCTGGCTGAGGTTTGCACCCTCGGGGATGACCAGGTGGGTGCATGGGTGCCCAATCTAGAGCACCAGACCCGGACAGGGTTTGCACCCCATGGGATGGCTGATGGGTGCATGGGTGCCCACCCCAAAGTACCATATCTGGACAGGGTTTGCACCCCCAGAGATGGCTGGGTGGGTGCATGGGTGCCCACCCCGGGTATGGGACCTGGCTGAGGTTTGCACCCTCGGGGGCAATCTAGAGCGCCAGACCCTTACAGGGTTTGCACCCCCAGGGATGGCTGATGGGTGCATGGGTGCCCAATCTAGGGTACCAGAACCGGACAGAACTTGCACCCCGAGCCGGCTGGGCGCACGCACCCCAGGGTGCCAGAATCAGAGCAAGGTTTGCACCCCATGGGACGGCCAGTGGGTGCACGGGTGCCCACCCCGGGCTACC
>NW_010146050.1:0-2079 GCF_000699245.1 Pterocles gutturalis
GAGGATGGAGACGAGGCGGGTGACAGTGACGGTGACAGTGACAGCGAGCGCCAGCGCTGGGGACAGTGGGTGGCCTCCCCCCAACCCCCCCGGGCCACCCCCAGAGGGGACAGTGACAATGTGGTGTCACCTCCGTGGGGGACAGAAGCAGGACAGGGACAGCCCAGAGTTGGGTCCTCCTTGGTGGCACCAAGGGGACATGGGGACACCCCAGAGCCATGTCCCCAAGGGGGGCATGGGGACATGGGGACACCTGAGGAACATGTCCCCAAGGGTTCCCAGTGTCACTAAGGGACATGGGGACACAGGGGGGACATGGGGACACCTGAGGGACATGTCCCCAAGGGTTCCCAGTGTCACTAAGGGACATGGGGACACACGAGGGTCTTGGGGACATCTTGGATCAGTGTCCCCAAGGGTTCCCAGTGTCCCCGAGGGACACAAGAGGGACATGGGAACATCTTGGATCCATGTCCCCAAGGTTTCCCAATGTCCCCAAGGGACACGGGGACACCAGAGGGTCTTGGGGACATCTTGGATCCGTGTCCCCAAGGGTGCTCAATGTCCCTGAGGGACATGGGGACACACGAGGGTCTTGGGGACATCTTGGATCCATGTCCCCAAGGGTTCCCAATGTCCCCAAGGGACACAGGAGGGTCTTGGGGACATCTTGGGTCTGTGTCCCCAAGGGTTCCCAATGTCCCCAAGGGACACTGGAGGGTCTTGGGGACATCTGGGATCCGTGTCCCCAAGGGTGCCCAATGTCCCTGAGGGACATGGGGACACAGGAGGGACATGGGGACACCCAGAGCCATGTCCCCGGGTGACACCAGAAGGTCTTGGGGACACCTTGGATCCATGTCCCCAAGGGTGCCCAGTGTCCCTAATGGGGACATGGGGACACACGAGGGTCTTGGGGACATCTTGGATTCGTGTCCCCAAGGGTTCCCAGTGTCCCCAAGGGACACAGGAAGGTCTTGGGGACATCTCGGATCCATGTCCCCAAGGGTGCCCAGTGTCCCTTGGTGACATGGGGACACAGGAGGGACATGGGGACACCTGGATCCGTGTCCCCTGAGAGGGACAAGAGACAAAGGACAGCAGGAGGGGACAGGGACGTCCCCGTGGTGTGTCCTGGTCATGACACAGGAGGGACGGGGACACTGCGGCTCCGTGTCACCGAGGGGACAGGGGAGGGACATGGGGACATCCCAGATCCGTGTCCCCTGGGACAGACCGGGATGGGGGACGGCGGGGAGGGGACAAGGTCCTGCGAGGGGACAGGGGGGACATGGGGACACCTGGGGGACGTGTCCCCAGGGGGTGACAGGGACACGAGAGGGACATGGGGACATCTGGATTCATGTCCCCAAGGGTTCCCAATGTCCCCAAGGGACATGGGGACACAAAAGGGTTTTGGGAACATCTTGGATCCATGTCCCCAAGGGTTCCCAGTGTCCTTGGGGACACAGGAGGGACATGGGGACATCTTGGATCCATGTCCCCAAGGGTTCCCAGTGTCCTTGGGGACACAGGAGGGACATGGGGACATCTTGGATCCATGTCCCCAAGGGTTCCTGATGTCCCCAAGGGTTCCCAATGTCCCCAAGGGACATGGGGACAGAAGAGGGTCTTGGGGACATCTTGGATCCATGTCCCCAAGGGTTCCCAGTGTCCTTGGGGACACAGGAGGGACATGGGGACATCTTGGATCCATGTCCCCAAGGGTTCATGATGTCCCCAAGGAAAAAAAAACATCCCAGATCCATGTCCCCAAGGGTTCCCAGTGTCCTGGGGGGCACAATGGGGTTTTGGGGACATCTTGGATCCATGTCCCCAAGGGTTCCCGATGTCCCCAAGGGTTCCCAATGTCCCCAAGGGACATGGGGACAGAAGAGGGTCTTGGGGACATCTCGGATCCATGTCCCCAAGGGTTCCCAATGTCCCTGACGGACACAAGAGGAACACAGGGACATCTTGGATCCATGTCCCCAAGGGTTCCCGATGTCCCCAAGGGTTCCCAATGTCCCCAAGGGACATGGGGACAGAAGAGGGTCTTGGGGACCCCCAGATCCATGT
>NW_010146050.1:2154-2428 GCF_000699245.1 Pterocles gutturalis
GTGGGATCCATGTCCCCAAGGGTTCCCGATGTCCCCAAGGGACATGGAGACAGAAGAAGGTCTTGGGGACATCTCGGATCCATGTTCCCAAGGGTTCCCGATGTCCCCAGTGGTTCCCAATGTCCCCAAGGGACATGGGGACACCAGAGGGTCTTGGGGACACCAGAGGTTCTTGGGGACACCTGGATCCGTGTCCCCTGAGGGCCACAGGGACACCCAGCACAGTGTCCCCAAGGGTTCCCCCATGTCCCCTGGGCTCTACCTAAGGGGGACA
>NW_010146051.1:0-18355 GCF_000699245.1 Pterocles gutturalis
GTCTCTAACATTCTGTGATTCTGTGAGCAACATGTTTTTAAGCTCAGCAATTATTCCCCTGCATTTTATTAGCCCTTCTGAAAGATGCAGCGGTAAGCATACAGTCACAAACTTCCCTTCATATTTCCCCACTTGTGTTATTGTCCTCAGCCTTCGTATAAATTTCCACTTTGCTACTCACATCATATTTAACTGTACCACCCCAGAAATTTCAGTAGCAGCTATAGTTCCTCATCTAGACCAGATCTATTTTGTTACTGCTCATTATTAATTGTTTGTCACAATGTGGAAATGCATCATTAGCTTCATGGACCTAATTTAGGAGCATGGATCCTTCAATTGTCCATGGGAAGAAAATGATACCACCAACAGCAACTCTGACACCTGAAGTAGGTGATAAATTCTAGATCTAAGTATTCTAAACACTCCTCTCAAGATACTATCTCTCTGCACTGACTAATTGTGAGGCTTTGATCCTAGGTTGGGTGCTTGAGGCAGCAAAAAATATCTGTTGCATTTCAGATGTGTCTCTACTTTGGTTATGAGGAATAATGATGGATAGTGGTAACTGTGTAATCCACAGAAAGCCTTCACCTCTTCGTAGCTGTGTGTGAAAGATTTCTAACTTACATAAAATCATTGACCACTTAATCAGAAATACAAAAGAAGGATTCTAATGTAGATTTTTAAATTATACTGTCCATTTGGGAAAAATCATAGAGAAAATAAAGGTAGATTTCTTCCAAAGTATGTTATAAATAAAAAAGATAGAAGCTATAACAAATGTAGAAAAGCGTTCTTTCGGTTTTATCCAAGAAACAGAAATAAAAACACGCATGTTTGAAGGTCTTCATAAAAGCTGTTACAAGCTTCTTGCAGTACTTTTCAATAATCACATAATTTTAAGCAACTTAGTTTCATCCTGTTTGTCTTTGATTTACTTTTTTTTTTGTTTAAGATACTTTGACAAGTAAAACAGTAGCTAGGTAAATAGACTTTCATTTGTCATAGGCCTATATAGCTGTTCATGAGACACAGAAGAACAGAAAAACAAGTGTCAGCATAGATCTGTTTGGAAGAAAAACTGTGTAGAATTTTTGTCATTGAGATTTTTTTCCCAGGGACTCAGAAGAGACTCAGACCAGCCATATTTCTCATCCTTTTGCCCAGAAAAGCCACCCTGTTAACACACTCAACTCATTTATGCTGCCATCATCAAGCACAAGAAAAAAGCTGACTCAGTTTTCTTTTCAGGTTGTTGAACTATTTATTGTTCACGGAACGAAAATGTGGCCTTGTTATTTGAATATCATGCCAGAGATGAATCTGAGAGAGTATTTCATATGGCTGCAAAAGTACAAACAAGGATTCATGTAATAGGGAATATAACAAGTAATAATGTAGGCTTACAATGCAAAAATGTTATGGAACTTGTAATATGCATTCTAATATAATGCATGGAGCACAATTACAGATGATGCTAATATATAAGTAAAAGCATGAAAGTAATCTTATTCTGAAGACAAAAATATCTTATTTGTAGGAGTTTTTAAGCTATGTTCTCAATATGTCTATTAAATAATCTTAATGAGGTAACTTGTTAAAAGACACGATTTTTGATGTCTATACACTGCTGTTTTGCAGTATTGCTCTTAAATTCATCGGTGTGCTGTAATTCGTGTGTGCAGCTGTAAAGTGAAATCATAACTTTCTGTTTAGGCCTAAGAGTTATTTCCAAGACATCTCAATTTGTTACAACAAGATCTCCCAGTTGCTGAAATGTCTGATTTCAGAGCACGGTTTCATTGGGCATTTCATTACATGGTCCATATTGTAAAATTCTAGGATAGTTTTCAGACAGATAAAATATGCAGAAAACCTACTAAAGCAGTCTTTGGTCTCTCCCAGATCAGAGCTATTCAGTCAGTCATTCTGTGCATTGCTGCCCAGTGGCAACAGCAATGCATGAGGTGCAGCCTGAAATGTATTTCCCTCTCTGTTGTGCTGAGAGAAAGTAGCTTATTATCTCCACACGCATACATAAACAGGAGAAAAACACATGAAAAGCAAAAGAGCATGCAGTACTTCCCAGTTGCTTCCGACAGTAGCATTGGAATCAGGTAATTCTCACAACCTGTTTTCCAATGCCTGGTTTCTTAAAGTCTGCACACCTTTGAATGGGCCTTTCTTTCACTATTTTTTTAGTGAACTTTTAAATATCTTTATATACCTTTATTTAGCAATTAATTCCACACTTCAGTAACATTTTTTTTTTTAAAAAAAGGATGCAATTAGATTTGTTTTGCATGTCCTGCAGTGTAACTTCACTGGATGTTGCATACTTGTTGTATGTGAAAAACAGCGAACAATAATTCCCCATTCGCTCTGACCATAACAACTGCATTTACATGGACTTCTATAAAAATCACCTTTGGCCACCTTTTTTCTGTAGTGAGAAGACTTAGGCTATTTTCCCTTCTCTTTAAGGTAACCGCCTGTTTATCTTTGATCACTCCCAATTCCTTCTCTGTATTGTCCCTGGTTCTGTTAAACTATTTTTAAGATGGAATTTCTTGCAGTCATGATCGTTTTAAAATGTCTGCAGACCACAGGGTAGTTGTGTGGTGCAACAACATTTTGTTCTCTGTTCCTGTTCTGCTAACATCTTGTTTACCTTTCTCACTACTGCTAGAGACTGAGATGAAAATTTCGGCACACTGTTCACAGTGACTTCAAATATTGACTCAGTGTCTTGAGTTAAGCTGAGACAGAGTTAACTTTCCTCATAATAGCTAGCAAGAGGCTGTGTTTTGGATTTTTTTCTCAGAAGAAAGCTGATAAGAAGTGATGTTTATGCAGCTGCCAAAGTTTTTCAGCTTCTCTGTCTGTCTGCAAACAGGAGAAGCTGGGAGGGAGCACAGCCCCAGTTACTAGCCCAGGATTTGATCTTAGGTTCAGAATTGAAACCCAAAGCGGCCAGTAATCTATTCCATAACATACATGTCGTGCCCAGTATATAGGTGAGGACCCTCCGGAAGATTGGCCCTTTTTTTTTGTTCCAGGTCCCCTTTTGCTTCGAATAATCTCGCTCCAGGTAGTCCCTCTCCCAAGGCCTTCCCCTCCCAGGCTACTTCTCGGTCTGGGACGCTCGGACTGTTATCTCCATTCCATGAGCACGGTTTTGGGACTCTCCCTGCTCCGGGATCGTTAGCCGAGAACAGGCTGAGCCTTGGTCATCAGGTGGGGGGGGAGTATCACTGTGTATCACTCATTGGTATATTTGTGTATAGTATTATTTTCAATATTATTATAGTTTAGCTATTAAATTGTTCTTATCTCAACGCACGAGTCCTTTTTTCCCTTTACCTCTTTAATTCTCTCCCCTGTCCTCAGGTGGAGGGAGAGGGGGAGCTAAGTGGAAGGGTGTGTGGCTTGGCCCCCAGCCAAGGGCAAACCCATCACACTCAGGAATGAGAAACCACTACTTTCAAGCCAGTTACTGTGTTGACTGTCTTGCAATCTGCATTACTTCATATTTATTGACATTAAATACTATCTGGCACTTCATTACTCACTTGCTTGTTGACAAACTTCTGCAACTCTTTCCTACCTTGAGTAGTTTTCTAATATCAAAGGCTATCTAATATCTTCTATAATGGGGCTGTTCACTTCATTATAATGTTTTCTGAAAATTGACGTCAAATTGGGTTATTGCCTACAGAGGCAATCAAGGAACACCACTGACAAGCACATTCATTGTGAAAACTTACCACTGCTTTCCTTATTTTACTTGGTAATTAATCACCATTTTTTCTGCAGATCCAATGGTTTGTCAGCCAGCTGCCCTCGTCTGTGTTTGCTGGCATGACTTTCAGCACTGAAGGAGGATCACAAGACATGACTTATCACACTTATTTCCCAGTTGACTGACTGACTCTATTCTTTCTTATAGTTTCTGCCAATATGACAGATATAGAAGTAAGATGTAATGGCCTGTAGATCCCCGGATATCCTTTGGAACTCTTTCTGAAAACTTCTCATTTGCTTCCTTACTCTCTTTTAGATTCAAGCAGCAGGTTTTACATCATGTAGTTGGTAGCAATCCACTCTAGACCTCTTGGGTGAGACCTTTTGCTCTGACAATTCATTACTCTTATATCTTGCTCTAAAATCTTTCCAGTGATGTGCCTATTTAAGGCTAAGGAACACAAATATAAAGAAATAATTTAGATTTTACTGCTGTTGCCTTGAATGCTCAGTTTTATATGCCAGGCATCCATCAGCCCTACGGAATCAAATACAGGCTTCCAGTTTCTCATTTGTTTGAAACCATTTTTATTCCTTGTTCTTATACTTAAAACAATTCATTCTTCAAAAGTCTTAATTGCCTGCCTGATTAGATATGATTTCAAATTTGACTTACCATAGTTTATATTCCTTCTATTGTCTTTGGACACGATTTTCAATTTTCTGAAAGAAGATGTTTCACTTTTTATGATCACTTTACTCTGCTACTACAGCTAAGACACTATAAAGCAACTATCTCAGAAAAGGACTGCATCAGAACTCCCCCTCCAGGATTAGACTAAAACATAAGTGGGTTTTTTTTTTTTTTTAAGTAAAGTAAGCTTCCAAATGTTTGTGGGGTTATCCTCCTGTCCTGGGTTAAGCAGAGACAGAGTTAACTTTCTTCATAATAGCTAGCAAGAGGCTGTGTTTTGGATTTGTGCTCAGAGGAAAGTTGATAAGAAAGGGATGTTTATAATTATTGCTAGGATACTTCAAGGTCCTTCAGCCTCTCTGCTCTTCGCAGACAGGGCAGGGGGGGCTGGGAGGGCACAGCCCCGGCTACTAGCCCAGGATTTGTTCTTCAGTTACTAGATTGAGACCCAGAGTGACCAGTAATCTATTCCATAACATACATGTCATGCCCAGTATATAGGTGAGGACCCCCCAGGAAGATCGCCCTTTTGGTTCTGAAGCCCTTTCAGTTTCAGTTCTCTTGTGGCTCTGGATCACTTTCCCAAGGCCTTCCCCTCCCCTCCCCATCCCAGTCGGCTCTCAGTCTGGAATGCTTGGACTGTTATCTCCATTCCGTGAGTTTTGGGACCCTCCCGCTCTGGGATCATTAGCCGGGGCCAGGTGGTCGCTTCCCCCCATGCACTCCGGTCAGCTCTCGGTCTGTGATGCTTGGACTGTTATCTCTGTTTCATGAGTGTCTCCAGGAGCGGTGCACCCGCGCCTGGGGGAATCGTGAGTGTGGTTTTGGGACTCTCCTTGTTCTGGGATCGACTCTCCCTGCTGCGGGATCGTTAGCCAGGAACAGGCTAAGCCTTTGATCATCGTGTTGAGGGGGGAGGCAGTATCACTGTGTACCACTCATTTGTATATTTGTATATAGTATTCTTTTCAATATTACTGTAGTTTAGTTATTAAATTGTCCTTATCTCAACCCACGAGTTCTCTTTTCCATCTACCCCTTTAACTCTCTCACCCCTAACTTCAATGGGGGCGAGAATGGTGTGAGCGAGTATGTGGTTTGGCCCCAGCCAAAGGCTAACCCATCACACCTCCCCAACAAATTTGTAAAATTCAAGTTCAAAAGTATACTTTTGGTCCAAAAGCAGACATTCAAACATCAGTTCAAGCTACACTTTAACAAAAAATCAGGCACAAACTTGAGAATTTCCAAGGTGAAATGAATAAACACACTAATGGACAGAATTTATATGTAAAAGGCAAACAAATCCAAGAGACAAATAGAATGGGGGAATAGCCCTTCTTTTTGTTCAGATCTTGAAAAACCCTTTGGTTACACCATAGAGAGCCTTATTTCTATTATTTATCCAGCAGATCCAGGTGACAAGTAATCAAAATGTCCGCTAGTGCGTAAGAAAATAAATAAGCTGTAGTTTCTGTCTTGACTCCTTTTAGAGGTGTAACATCTAGTTTCATTTTGTACTGCTCTGGGACAGTAATTACAAAGAAAAGACAAAATAAACACATGCTAATGGGATAAGGCAACAAGAAATGTGCCCCTCACTAGTGCCACCCAAGGAGTGTAGCACTGAAGTAAGAACACAAAAGAGGAATTATCAAAAAAAAAGGATTTAAAACATAGTGAAATATATTGATGTGTTTTATACATGTTGCAGTGTTGATGAAGTCTTGTTATTTATACAAAGTTGCCAGTAGACAGTAAGGTAGTGTGCTGACTAAAACTTGTTCAGCTGAGACATTTGACCATGTATCTTCAGCTAGTTTGATTTACAAACATACTCTTATTATCCTATGTTTTGAGAAAAGCAACATTCACATATGCACATAAGAGTCGATACACAGAAGAGATCATAAGTAATATATTATTTAAAATCGTAGAATCATAGAATAGTTAGGGTTGGAAGGGACCTTAAAGACTACCAAGTTCGTCAGGGTCACCTCCCACTAGACCAGGTTGCTCCTCATCGAAGCTGCCCTTGAACACCTCCAGGGATGGGGCATCCACAACTTCCCTGAGCAACCTGTTCCAGTGCCTCACCACCCTCACAGGAAAATATTTCTTTCTAATATGTAGTCTAAATCTACTCTCTTTCAGCTTAAAACCATTACCCCTCATCCTATCATTACACTTCCTAATAAAAGCTGCCTCCTTACCTCTCTGGTAGGCCCCCTTTAAGTGCTGGAAGGCTGCTATAAGGTCTCCCTGGAGCCTTCTCTTCTCCAGGCTTAAAAACACCAACTCTCACCCTCTCTTTGTATGGGAGGTGCTCCCGCTTTCTGACCATCTTCGTGTCTCTCCTCTGAACTCACTCCCATATATATTTAATGTTGCTGGCCCCAGAGCTGGATGCAGTACTGCAAATAGGTTTTCATGAGACCACATGGTCTCACGAGAGCATTATTTACATTATTTGTTAGATTTGTAACAACTCAAATCAGGGAAGCTAAACTGACTTGCAGTTTCTTTACAGAACTGTATCTGGAGAAACAGAATTCATTATTCTCTTCCTAAGTCTGTGACCCAATTGCAAGTGATTTCCATGATGGAATAAAAAAAAAGGATACTTAAAAGTGAGATATAGAAAAGTCTTGAAAAAATGAAACACAGACTGTTTCACATATGAAACTAACTTCATAGCTGAATTATAGGAAAAAAAAAATATAACTCAGAGAAAATAAAAAATCTGAGAAAATCTTAACATTTTGCAGTCATTCCGTATCCTGGAGTCACAGACTACATATCCTTCAAGGAACCCATTTCAGAAACAGACAGCAGCTTTCTACTTGAAATACATGTCATGTTACTGATCCTTATCTAGCAAACATCACTGGCTCTCAGTCTACATGAGATAAATGCACTAGGGCCCAAGTTAATGACAGATATATGAAAGAACACCTGTGTTTAATCATTTGCATAGATCCAGCTCAACCAGCAGCAGGCTTTTCTATTCAGTGTCTCAATTCAATCTGTCCTAACCTCCATGGGCAGCCCACAAAGACAAGAAAGCAGGAGATGTCACTTTTCGTCCTAGAAGGCAGAGTCCTTTCTATTGTCTACCGAAAAAGGGTCCGACAGGCCTGCTCTTAATTTAGGACCCTAGTGAAGAATTTTCATGTCAGGTAGGATGAACTCAGCATTTCATTTGCCGTTACTACCAGGCACTGACTCCTTTCTTCTGTAAGAAAACAGCTAAAGCTGCTCTGAAACACAAAAGTAACCAAATAAATCCCTGTTCAAAGGAATTTTTATTTCAAATCTGATTTGCATTTTTCTTTCACAATTTGCTGGCAATTACCAGGAATTGGATACTTACTGCCAAAAACCAGCACAACTGTAGCTTATACTATGGTCTCTACAAAATAAATTTCACCCCATGGATCTTCTTTGGGTATTGCTTTTCATGAGGCTTGGAACATGGTTTTAAAAACCACTTGTTAACAACATGAATAGAGAAATACACAAGTTTATGTCTCTTGTTCTTAGGGCTTTCCTTTGTGTTTCTCCTTAACCTACTGCAATATTACAGAGTTATTGTTATAAGTGCCCCATTCCAGTTCCTTTTAAACAATGACTAGGAACACTACACTTCTGAAAGACCCTCTGTACATTTCCGTATTGAAATATTTGAAAAACTTCTATTAAAGAATATATAGCTTGCAAAACTGGCCTCCCAATACTAGAAAAACACACTCTAAGAAGCAAACTATGAAAAATATACTCAGTCAAGAATAATTTGAAACTAAAGCACAATCTGGATTTTCACTCTGACTTTGGTAAGGAAAGTATTGATTTAACCATAACATCCAATGACTAAGACCCTAAAATAGGAAGAAGCCAGAGATTTGACTGATGGTGTTGAAAACAAAGAAAACAATAGAAGCATCCTTGATATTAACATCAGTAAGAGACTTACTTGACTGTAAATTCCTTAGCAATCCTAAAGTTTTAAGGATAATGACAGTAAATACCTTAATCTGTAACAAGAATGAGAGTTCTGCTACTGTAGTTTTTCCTTTTGTGACAAAATGAATCACGAAAGCACCAACAAAACCTTTTTCAAAAAAAAAAAAACCCACAACCAAACCATAATACATTTCAGCAAACTTCTGTCAGTCAAAAAAAGTAATCAAGACGCTTCATAAGTGGAAAGTTTTCATTATGCAACCCCTTCAAAATTTAGATTAGCTCAATGTGAAGGAGCAAAATAAATGGAGGATAACCATGATGTGGTGTGGCTGAATGTGTCTGTTATTAGATAAGGCAGAAAAAAAGAAGTCTTATTAGGAGCGTGACACCTGAGTGAACATATATCTGTGTTTATTTCCTAAAGTGACTTTAGCCTATAATAGTCAGATCTCTTGGTAACAAAGAAGAAAAGATCCCCATCTTCTGTGAGTTTCCACTCATGACTGAACCCTGAATTTCAGAAGAAATTTAGCTGACACTATAAATAAAGTTACTAGGAAGAAAATGGTAGAATACTGCATTTATTGCATTCAGCTTAAGTGGTCCTCTTGAGTTCAGCACAGAGTATATTTTCTCACATGGCATATCTTGAGATTCATTCAGGTACAACAGATGGGATGAGAAACTCCCTTAAGTTCTCACCACCAGGTACCGTACGGTATCAGGGGAATGTTTTGGTTTACTTACTAAATAAAATATTGACAAAATGAGTAGTTAGAGAAGTTCTACTCATTCAGATGTTATTTCAACATTGAAAGGTCACAGCTTGTTTTGAATTCCATACTACCATGATGCCTAACAGACTAGGGACTCAGATGCAGCTATAGAGAACCACAAAAACTCTTAAACACAAATCAGTCAATAATAAGCCGAGGTCACTTGAGAAAATGGTACATTGGGGTACTTGCAGAAGAGAACGAAACGAACGAAAGGGCAAGCAGATTAGAGCCTATGCCAAGAGCACCTCCTTGGAGATATGGATACATGGTTCCTGTCCACACTCTAAGAACTATTGATGCATTATAAATTAAATTGCCAGAGGACATTATTTTGTTATAAGTAAGGATGTTTGTGTAGGTTTCCATTCCAAGACCCGTTCATGATTCTTTCTTACCTGACTCAGTGTTAAATGATCTAATCCTTCCTAAAGGGTCAACAATATCCACAATACATTATTTTTATTTTTAATTTACTTGCATGACTATGCTATAACACCATACACATATTCTGAACTGGAATGAAATTCAGTTCTGTAGAGAGTGCAATCTGACTGAAAAACCAAGATCAATAGTCCGGTGACTTCCTAATTCGAGGCAGGAAAAGAGATTTCAGGCCTCAAGGATTTTTTTCTGACCTTTGCCTTCAGGTAGAAAATCCTTAGTATTTACATGTTCGGTTTCTAAAACTACTTAGCAGCTGACGATAAGTATTTCTCCATGGGACAATTGCTAACACATTCAGATAAGCAGAGCTAACCAGGATATCTCCAGAAAAAGGCCTTGTCCTTGCCAGCAAAGTTTACATTTGCAGTGGGTATTGCAAGTCAATACAGTCTTATTCTTGCTCAAGTGGTGGGCAGAAACAAGCTTGATCTGCCTAGGTGCAGGCTGGAGGAAAAAAGCCAAATGACTGCATTCATATGACATCAAGCCCAAAGTAATCACTAAAATATCCTGCTGATATGTAGGAGCTTTTAGTGGATCTAATTTAGCATTACATAAGCACTTCTTTACCTATTCCTTCTCTTACCACTTCTGACTACTATGGATCCCATGAGACTATTAGTCTCTGTTTAATGTCAAACTGCTGCTCAGTTAAAGTCAAGTGATGCTCTGGGCCCTCATCATTACACATTTCCCAAAATATATATACGTTAGTCTAAAGAAAGAATAAAATACATTTTAATAATTCTTCTGTACTAAAGAAAAATCACTTTCCAATAAATAGCTTTCAAAGGAAGAGTTCTGCAAAGATATTAAGGTCAAAGGAAAGAAGGAACCACAGTTTCCAACACCATTCCCTAATACAGAAAATTTCTACAGGTCACTCTTGAAAAGAAGATTGGATATGGGTAAGACTCAGGAGCTTTGTGGCTTAACTCTATGCCACAAGCATTTTATTCCTGCAGTGAGCTTCAAAGCCACATAACTAGTTCTGGACGGATAAAAAAGGATGCCAAAATTTTTACTGTCATCTAAACTTACAGGTTTTCTGACAAATAAAACATTAAAACAAAAGGGCAAGACACTAAGTAAATAAAAGTTTACATGTGAAGACTCCTTTTAAATCAAGACCATAGATGTTCTGTGCCATTTCAGATATACCAATGCAATTTTATCAGCCTTCAACTGCCAAAGAGAAAAACATGCTTTTCCATAGGTCTAGTGTCCTATGTGTCATCCCTGTCCTGATGTCTCAGACAACTAGTAACGTCACAAACAGTAGTAGGCACCTACAGAAGTCAGCATCTCAGGATATAATTTTTCAGAACTGATAATGCTCTCATGCTGTCGTTTAGGGGCATTATTTACACGGAGGTACTTAGGTAAATCTTCATCTCTATATCCTAGAGTCTGGAAAACACCCTCCTGAGCCAATCTCTATTCTTTTTTTTTTTCTCAATATTATGTCTATTTCTTTATGCAATAGATATTTTGAGGGGAAAATGGTGATTACTGCAAAAGGATAATCCTTAGTTTACAAATAAAAATGCATTCTTTACTTTGCCTTTTGAACTCCACTAAAATATCATTGCAAAAGAGTTGAAGAGTAATGAAACAAATTTCAGTTGACCACCTTTACCCAGCCCTTCATCCTCTCCCTATCACCGGGCTCGTACAGTTGGAACACTTTTCACAGAATCACAGAATCACAGAATGTTAGAGATTGGAAGGGACCTCGAAAGATCATCTAGTCCAATCCCCCTGCCGGAGCAGGACACCTAGATCAGATCACACAACTTTTGTGTCAAATCCTTGCGATTTTTAGAACACTCAGTACTTCAGTCCATTAGAGGTTTCAAAAACAGTAGATGAGCTAAAATTAAACCTATCTAAAGCACTTAAATAATGCTGTGCAGGGCGGCTACATTGTATAAGCCACAAGAGGATCATGAGGAAATCTCTAGTGGTAGGCAAAAGTGAAAAGTGCAAGAACTGATGAAATAGAAGTAGAGGCCTTATAAATAACAGAGAAATTAGAGGTACTCGTTGTTATGACCACATGCTTAATATTATGCAACTATTTATAAGTTAAAAAATACAAGCATTAGATATAATGCAAAAAGAATGCCTACCTCACATAACTGCATTACAGTCAGTCATATCATGCTAGCCACATTCCTAGATGTCAGCCAGCCTAATGCAGAGACCTCCACAAACCAGAAATACTAAGTTGTCAGGATCCCATTGCCTCCTAATTGACCAAGCAGTAATCAATAACAATTTCTTCTATTCAGGTATACTAGATGATGGAAGACTGAAAGACCTTGTGATGGATCATTAAATGTCAATATAATTTTCCCTTCTCCATACTCAGACACCAATATGAGGGAAAAAGCCTATGCTCCAGGTCAGCTGTTTTTAAATCCAGGTTGGTAAAGCTGTTCAGGAGATTTTCGACTTCATAAATGTATTACTTTGTCTAAAATAAAATGTTTTTGTGAAAGTGTTCAGCTGTGAGTGAGTTTCCACTGGGAAGCTTAATTCGGATGCAAAATGACATTTCAGAACAGAAGGGTCAGGCATGTCAAGAAGGGAATGGCCTTGCTATCAGGACAGCTATTCCAAAAGTTGTTTTGTGCATTTCTAGTCGCCATGCTACTGAATGTATAATTGGTGAATTTGACATTTATCTTTCCCTCTCTCTCTTGCCCTCTTACTTTCACCCCTCTTTACTTCCAACATCTCGGTCTCCTCAGTTGCATAGATTTTATAATTCTGTCATATGAAAATATGGGGAAGGAGCGTAAATATATCTTTTAACACTGGTACACCCACCCAGAAAATGGGATCCTTTTAGCACTACTTACATAGCAAAATACATGGCAAACTGATCAGATTTAGATGAATGTTTCTGCCAAAAGATCTATCAATTCATTAATCTGCCTCCTTAAAAAAAATTATTGCTATAGGAAGAATTTTTGGATGGCAGACACCTTTGTTGAGTGTCCAATGCATGGATGAGACTGATGCATGGATAGAACACAGTTTACAAGATAGAGTGACAACAACTGTTCACCACCGCTCAGCTTCCCTACTGATGACAGAAGGAGGTTCTTGAAAAAATAAGAAGCATCTAATAAAAGCTGAGGAAACTTGAGTTTTTCTGGCTACATCTGAGAAAAAACTCTTCTGAAAAGACAGCAATGGGCAAACACAGATAACCTATAAAAGAAGCAGCCTCTCTCTTGTTTGTAATGGCTCAACTATATTTAAATTGAAGCTTAGACATTACTGTTCTGAAGCAGAAAAGAAGGCATCACAGCCCCTTAGAAGACTTACTCTTAGTCAACAGTAGTTACTACTGTTTCAAGAGGGTCACATTCTTTATAATGCAGCTGCTTGGGTACAGTTTGATAAACACATCTATGAAAGCATTTCAGTCCCCAACAGCAGTGGGGATTTTTCCCTGAAACAGAAATGTGATGCCTTGTACCATGAAGACAGACTTGTCTTCTGGAAAGCTAACAGAATACTGCAAGAGGGTCTATTTCAGTAGTGAAGCCTACTGTATCACACTACACAGCAATCACTTATTTACTCTAAGCTATGAGCAAGTAGTTTTTTGCTCCAGCAAGACATAGTTTGAAAGTGAAAGATACATTTAGCATTGTGTAGGAAGAAAAAATGTTTTTCACATCTCCTTGAATGTGAAGCACTTTCATTACTGAGTCTCCCTGCACTCCAAACAAGAAGTTTGCTGAACCAGTCTGCTCTATCCACTTCCTCACATTACAAATTATTAACCTCTAACTTCTGAATTAGAGAAAATAAGTACAGAAATATGCCTGTTCCTAACAGAACTTTGTTATGAAAGACACTCAGTAGTATGTCCTTTATTCAATAGTAAAGAGAAAGAAAATCATCAGGTGGCATCCTCCTCCCAAATCCTCAGGTCCTTCCAAAATCCTGATTAAACAAATCTATCCCTTGAAAGCAAGTTTTCCACACTCTAGAGGTACCCTAGAAATGGCTATTGTTAAGAAAATACCTGAGCATTACCATATACTAGGTTTAGAGAGGATCATAGATAATCCTAGAAAAACCAAATATGTATATAAGCCTTTTGAGATAATAAAAGTGGAAACATTAAAAAAAGTAAAACCTGCCTAAGTTCCTAACTTGGGACTTTGGAGACCCTGCATTCAGAAGTCTTGCTTCTGCACTTCATACATAGAAATAATATTTGTCAATCTCATAAGAGTATTTCTGAAAATGGTCATTGAAAACACTGTGAGAAGCTCAGATATCATGGCAACAGCAATCTCAAAGAGGAGACTTCAGGAAGACATGAGTGGTAAGCAGAGACGTAAGGAATTTTTAACAAATTACACTTATACTTGCAATAATTTTACTTAGCACTGAAGAAAACACACTTTTCAGAAAGGATTAAAATATTAAAAACAAAATGAGAATGAAAGTGAGGAAACTAAGATAAAAGCAGACAGAAAAAAGTGCTTGCTGTGGGACTCCTCAGCAAACACAAAACTGCTAGGAGAACTGCTTCTAGGAGGTTTACTAGGAGGTATTGTGTGTTAATATTCCCTGATTTAAGATTATTTTTCCACTCTGCTGTACTAAATTAACACTTGTATTGCCCTGGCTTTAGGAAAAAAAAACAACCAACCAAACAAAAAAACAAAACAAAAAAAACTTCAAAGAACAGAAAACCTCAAAGATCAAAGACTATCATTTCCCAAGTTTACATGCTTCTTCCAAAAATGTGTACCTAGCAAGTTTCAACAGCTTGGCAACAAAATATTTGCATGAAGTCATGTTTAATTAAACAGCCAAAGACTCTAATTGCCTAATTATATCACTAACCTTAGTCTTGCGCTGATTCATTGGAAAGGGATTCAGACAGCAACCAATAGGGAGTTACTAGCTGTGTCCTCCAAAATGTGAACACTGACTCCATTATTTGTTTCTCTTAGCAAATTAATTTGTAGAGATCAATCACTGAACAAAGTACTTGCTAGCTAGCAAATCTGCATGTTCCTAAGCAGACAGAGCTGCACTTACATTCAGAAGAACACTCATGTATTTAAAGAGTTCATCAGCTGGCTCTTAGAGCCATATGAATCTCATTTGTTTTGGTTCACTTTAAGTTCAGTGATCTCTGTTTTATTCATTTTCTTCCAAGCCTGTTTTGAATTTCAGATGTGAACAAATCAAACCAGCTATCTTTCCATCCTGTCTCACTTCATCCTGTTCCTCCTTGAATTAATCCTCCTGCCTTCATGTATGTAGTCTGATTATAGCCACATTCTGTCTCCATATGACTCTTGGGCTGCTTCTCCTCTGCTGCTATAAGGCTCTGTGAATCCCAAGAAAATCAGGGTCAAGTTAAAACTGCATATTTTGAATTATTTCACTAAAAAACCAGCTAAGTTATTTAGAGTTATCTTTTCGCTTTGCCTTTACAACATCTACCACAGAAGTTTTGACCCACATGAGCAGTTGCAGCAGCTGGTGCTAAGCCCTCAGCATCTACACTGTATGCTCTTTGAGGTTTTTAGTTCAGTTTGGGTTTACTCTGGTGCCCTGAATTGGCAATCCCCACCACACGTGCTTCAAAGCTCTGCAAAGGGCCATTTACTGCTTTTGAAACTCATTAGAGATTGAGGTGCCCTCAGTAAGTATATGGCCCAGAGCTCCCAGTTTAGCTGTCTCAGAGAAATCTAGTGTGACTACGGACCAAATAATTCTGCCTCATAAAACACCATGCTTCAAAACTGCCCTACAAACAGGTTGCTGCCTTGCTAACACAATAACAAGAATTACCACACTTTGATTACACAACAAATCCTACAACCAGTCATCTTAGCGGTAGAAGTCCCAGCAAAAATTTTGCACGGCTTCCAAACAGCGCACAAGGAAAGTAGCTTCTTCACTGATGTCTCAGACCTAGCAGTGAGGCAGCCCACAAATCCAGGTTGTGTACAAAACCAGCCAACAAACCGCCTTGTCCTCACAAAACACTTTTCAGGAATGTGTATCATTTAAACTGCAACATCAATGAAAACTTATCAGAATACCTCATGCAGCCATGGGGGTTTTTTGGCATTTATAGCACATTAAATTGAAATTGCAGCATCACTGTTAAACTAGTTTCTCTGACGCTTCCAAAACGATATTTTTCAGTTTTCATTCTGTGGTGAAATGTGAACTTTTTTTTTTAATACAATACAGATCACCACAATCTCTGAGTACAGATAATATCTCTTTCTATGCTTCACTGAGAAGCCAAATATGAACCATACGGTTGCTGAGCATTTTTTTTTCCTTAAAAGATTATGACATTTACTCCTCAAAGTAGAGTCACCCTAACACAGGCTTTTGTAAGGTTCATTGAACAAATAATCCAAGTTTTTCACTGTGTAAAAATACTGTTCAGAGAAATATTATTGGTAGGGTAGAGCTGAGCTCATTCCAGGCTGCATTGCCAGTATCATGAAACACAGGGCACAGAGCTCTGGTTTGTTTTTAAGCTTGTAGCACAGCTGTCACAGAAAACGTGCCTAAGGTTTCCTATGAAAACTGACTTCACTGGTCGGTTTGTCAGGAGAAGTCAACCATTTGTTCAAGGTACCCGATACCCTGAGAAAATTAAAGTAAAGTAAACTAAGTGTGCACTGCTGATAGGGTTTTTAATGGCTTCATGTCAGATGACTTCTCCTATACAAGGCAGCCAGCAGAAGAAAAATTCAATTCAAATTATAATTCAGAACTCTAATTTCTCAGACTGCAATGAGTGCTGGTCTAATAGAAGCAGAAAGGCTTGGTTTTACTGGGTTGTTTGCACTTGTAGTTATATACACTCTCTCTCCCATACTGGCAAACCTATTATTGAGGACCACAGACAGAAGAATGAAGATACTTCACCCCTTACTGCCAAGGAGACATCGCTTCAAGGTAGCCTGTCTAAAAGGGATTAAGACACTGTCAATCACAAGAATAATGTGTATTAGAGGAAGAACTGGGCTTACCAATCAAACTCATCACTGTAGTGTAGTTTAACTGAGCATACACAAAACCAACTCAGAAGAAAGGAGATAGCCAATACACTGACGTAGTTTGGGTTACAGAGTTATTCTGAGGAGAAAGGAAGTGTTCACTGTTTGATGGTTGTGGCTTTCTAAATAGACTGCACATGCCATGAAGACATTAGCGTGTGTTTTTTCCTTACAGCCAAGAGACTTTGTTGTTTCCTAGAATACACACAAAATAAGAAACACTGGTAGAACAGATGATATAACATTATCCATAAAACACAGATCTACAGGACAAAGTACTACTAAATCTATGGAAGGAGGAACTTGTGTTTAAAGACTGCTAGCCGAAGCTCCAAGTTTTAAATTTGTGCAATTATAATGTGAAATTTCATTTAAACTTTCCAAGTGACTTAGGAGACCAGAAAGTCTGTGTAGGATATAATGCAGACCTTCGAGTATAAGGAGAAACACTGTTTAAAATACTATATTCTTATATAAGAAAATATATACGTTACCTTTTCTAGTAGAAAATCTTTATCTGGTTTGAGTGAAAGTATTCTCACTTCTGACAACTTCTGACAACAATCATCATCTTTTCTTTTCCCTGTTCCCCACATGCATGCTTTCTTTTTTTTTTCCCCAAATATTGTTAGACACTGTACATGTGAGTACGAGTTAGAGAAACAGAAAAACATTAAAAAGGAAGTAGAAACGACAAAGTTTTTGCGAAGGCAGTCTACATATATTCCCTGGAAAACCTGGCCCTGATTTGTTGCTAAAAATACATTATTTCTTCTGTGTGTAAAGACATTCCACCAGCTTACAATCATCAAAATAAGCTTTCATCTTTTCACATTCATGACAGATGTCCTGAGAAAAGTGTAAGACTTTATTTGCCCTCCTACTTAAAACGAAAGCTGTTTGCTTTACTTCTGAGGGCATTGGAGTCAGGTATGTGACTCCAGGCTACAGAGTTAAAGTATATTATTTCATCCTTTACAATGGACTGAGTGGGGGAACCGTCAAATCAGGAATACAACTTCCTAACAACCAGGAAGCACTGTTAATGATTTTCAGTCAATTAAATAGAGCACACTTACTACTCTATTGTGTTGGTATGGAAAATATTCAGTAACTATTTCCTTGCTATGAAAGGAACACATGAACAAGCTTTTATACTACGCTCATGCACAAAAGTACACTATTTTGTTCCCTACAGAAGCTACAGAAAGTTATCTCTCTCACATTCATTTTCAGTTTTCTTGGAAGAAGAAGGCCAGAGGCATCCTTGCCTTTAGGTTTTGCTTTTTGGGCCTTTTCACTTTAAACAACACAAAACCAAAACACCCCATCCATCAGTTCCCAAACTGCAGCTTTTAGAATCACTTTACCTTCTGATATGACATTTTCTCTTCTCTGACTATCCTTTTGCAGCAAGTGGATCTTAAGGATAGCATAGGAGATGCCCTTCTATTGTGCAAGGTACCAGTTGTAGAAGAGGGAAAACGTGTGATCCATTCAGGAACAGTGTTATAGGAGGATGTTGTCTTCAAGACATTTTTTTTCTACAGGATTTGTCATGCCGTATTGACATGGACATGTCATGTGACAGGGCAGCACAGGAGTTCTGGAGATGGTCCAGTAACACTGGAAGGAGGGAGAGAGGGAAGGAG
>NW_010146051.1:18375-35720 GCF_000699245.1 Pterocles gutturalis
GGGAAAGAGGAAGGAGGGAAGGAAGGAAGGAAGGAAGGAAGGAAGGAAGGAAGGAAAGAAGGAAGGAAAGAAAGCAGGGGGGAGGGAGGGAGGACTGCTTCTGAAGAGCTCTCTCTGAAGGGCATGTTTTGAGAAATCACAAGTAATTTAATGTTAAAAAAACACTCAAGACCCTAGAGTGTTAGAACCTAGAGGTAGTGTCAGAAAAAGCTTCACCATGTGGCTGCCACTTCCTACTACAAAACATGCAAAAATATACAGGTGTTGCTGATATTCTTCTAACTACAGTTTAAAATGTGCAGCCTACCATGAGGTCATCCTTGTATTAATTTATTCACAAGAAAAATTTCGCATACTCACAACAAAATTTCAGACAGAGCTTTGTGAACCCAGAACAATGATATAGTTTGTGTGAAGCCTTACAGAAGAGTCATGGGACAGCTGGCCTAATGCAATGAAATGTAGGTACATTGTTTTCTGAAAAGGGAACGATACATGAAGTCACGTTCAAAGACAGATCTTCTGGAATCTACAAAGGTAACACCATCATGTTTTGGATAGATGGTTATTCTGAGACAACAGTATTTCACTAGCACCAAAAATAAGAAAATATGTTCAGAGTCATCCAGGAGAAACACTCGCCACCAACACCTAGAGAAAAAAATACAGCAAGTACAATATCTTAATGGGACATGGAAAACAGGATAGGGAGGAAAATATTTTCATGTTGATCTTTCCTCAATAAGGGATATTAACAACAGTAATTTACGTTAAAATATTTTTTCTGTTCAAAAACAATTAAAATTGTTATGGCTCCTACTGAGCTTCAGGGTAGACACTCTTCAGTTAAGTGAGCTAAATGAGGATGCTGAAGTAAGAGATGTGTTCATGTTGGGGTTTTTTAATCATCAGCATAACTACCAAGGCTCTGAAAATATCTGATCCTTTTTTTAACTAAGTAAACATGGAATCACTTTTTGTCCATAAGAGAATTATGAAAATATAGCTACAGGCCCATAAAATTACTCAAGAAGTATAGTTAAAAAAAAAAAAAAAAAGGTTATAAGAACTAACCTGTCTCTGTATCCCTATCAATAAAATGGAGCAATGATGATTAACTGTATTTGTAAAATATTTCTAGAACGATGGGCAAAAAGTGCTACAACAATGACAACTCTAATTGTGCATTTGCTATTGAGTGATAAAGCTCTGAAATTCAGTAAGAGTCATAAGATACACACCTGCTAACATGAACAGGTGCTTCAGACCTGAACTCCAAAACTGATAGATTTCTTTCTTATTCCCTGAAAAATGAAGTTCTAGAAACTGATTATAGCAAACATTTTTACTTTTAACTGTTAGTCTTAACTTATTAGAAAACACAACAGAAATTAATGAAAAAATATCCTCATTTTATTCTTATTCAACAGAACAGCTCCTTCCATGGAGCTTAACACACCATTCAAAAGAAGGAACCAAAGAGCATTTATCTAATTTCAGCCACAATAGATTCAATAAATGTTTTTTTAATCCTTGCAAGTAAAGATAAAGCAAAGATATAAGTAAAAATCACAGCTTTGACATTAGAACACACATGAACACAGCTATAGTGTCTTGAGGTAAGCCACTCTAATTTATATTGATAAGGAATACATACTCCTAGCCCTGGGTTACAGAACTGCACCTACCAAAATTTTGCAGCAAAAATGTTCCTTTTTTGGAATGCAGAGATGGTTTGTAGGGAGTTCAGTCAGAATGCACAGTTAAATACTATAATTTTTTTTAGTAACTGTTTATTTTTGTGCAATTTCTTTTTCCATGTGCAAAATTCATTGTTGATGAATGCTGTCTGAAAATGCAGTCCTGATTCATTTTCGTGCAGCACAAGCAATTATTTCTAGAAAAGTTACTTTGACTAGGCACAGTGTGAGGGTTTACATAAGTTAGGAGAAATATTACCAGCAAGACTTCAGAGTCTTACTTGGTAAGAAAACTCATACAAAATATTCTTTATCAGACTACTTAATGATTTATACTAGGCTACAATGCCTGAGCATTTACCAGCCTGTCTTTTTCCAATATAAACTATCTCAGTAAATTTAAGAAAAAAACCTAATTATTACAGTACCCATATAGTACATAAAATACTCGGTGGGTGATGGATGTTGTTTTAGAGGAACTTTTATTCCCAAATAAACCAAAAATTTTGAACTGATTTTTTAAAAGTTAATGTATTTCTCATTGCTACAAATTGTTTGTATTCCTTCATAATTCAACAAATTTTCTGCTTTGAAAGGAAAAGGTATTGTCTTTTTTGTCTTTTGCAAGCCACATACTCACAACAAACACACTACAGTGTGGTAGAATAACATGGCAAATACAGTAGTAAATTGCAATTATCTCACCAATACACAGCCTCTGCTTTAAACATGTTCCTGTGCACTACACAGTTACTAAACTCTTCTCCTTCACCCTTCTTAGCAATTTCAACTTGGTAATTTTCAGTTCAGTCAAAATATTTAATGATTCCATTATGCTACCAGTACATAAACATAATACTCCTACTATATATTTACAGCTGAATAATTATGCTTCATTAATATAAACACACCAAAAAAATTACTTAGGCACCATGATATATTGTCATTCTGTTTTCTATACCAAACCAAATTTACAAGATATTCGTACACATACCATACAGTTTAGTTCAGAGACGAATGAAACTACACAGTAGAAAAGCAAGTAAAATTTAGTCTCCTCTTGCAGAAGAAATACAATGAAAAAATACTACTCACAGTGGTCTCCCATTCAATTTGCAAATAATCAGGCTTTTATTAAAATTGCATCACTCACTCTTCTTCCTTTATGTCAATCCTAATATTAAATGATGGCCTTACTAATATATCATTATAAGCACATGCTGGTAGGAATTAGCTGTGTTTTTTACCCTCTGGGCAGAATTCTAGGTGAACCTGGTTGAAATTGGTAAATGGATACTATTTAAAATGAAAGCATAGAGAGCAAAATATCTTCTGTCTACAAGCAGAAGTATGCTGCTGAATGGAAAACAAATTAAACTACACAGGGTCATCGTCTTTCAAGAACATTAAAGAACAGAAGTATTTTTACTGGTTTAAATGGGTTCAGATACAGAGCTGGTTTGTGCTACAATATTATGTTTACCATGATCAAACTATTTCTTTTTAACACTTAACTCCCTGATCTCAAAATGTAATGGTGCATACATTCTGGTTTTGGTAACACTCCAGGCTGAAACCTGCAGAAGAAGCAGTGCACTGCAGTGCTCAGCACTGAGATGTCTAACTCCTAAATACCCTGATTTTAGATATGGCAAACCCCATCTCTCCTATTCATTGTAGAAAGGTTTAGTAGTCACTAAAGCTGGGACCCCTAAAAAGCAGCAACCCCAGCAGGGTCTGGACTGAGACAACCACAGTGAAGCACTACAAAATGGGGGGACCTGCACCTGAAATGCACCCCTTGTAGCTCTTCAGTACTTTTCTCAGGCTTTCAGGAAACACCTTCCTCAGCCTTAAATTCACAGTAAAAAACATTCTTTCAGTTAGGCAACCGTCTGCACTACAACCAAAAGGAGATGGGTATGTTTATGCGATAACTCAGTGATTCAGATGAATTCATTAAAAGATAAGGAGCCATTCATACACTACCTATCAGTGGGTAACTCATTTACTGAGATGGTACCAGGCAGCTAGAACTGTCACAAAATACTATGGAGGTGCAATATGCTACTGCGTTTGATTGCTGTTTTGACCAATGATGTGGAAGAAATAATTACTTTCAGGTACGTTACCAAGCAAGCACATTTAACAAAGTCACTACAGGTGTATTTTGTGCCTACCTCACACCTCCCTGTTTGATGTCAAGCTGATACTGTATTTATTTCCTTTTTTAGTATCTTCATTTAAAATGCACTGTTTGAAAAACATTTCTTTATTAAAACCATCAGGTGAAATGCTGACCTCAGAGGGATCATTAGAAACTTTTTCTCACCTTTAGATATAGTGTCCTAAACTTATGGCGTATATAATTCAAACATTCCTGAACTGAGTCTGTTTTTCTAGCAGCGAGAAAGGGATATTTTTATATCACTGGTGCAGCTAGAAGTCATCACAGAAAGTTACCTCTGTGTCATACATGTTATAAGCAAATGCATTAATTTAAGAAAATGGTTTGTGTTGGAAGGACCCTATCTAGTTCCAATCCCCCTGACATGCGCCCCCAAATTCCAGAGAAAAAGGACTGTAAACATGGATAGAATTCAAAACTAAAAGAGTGAGGTGAAACTGTTTGTTCTCAAATTCTGCACCTTCCTCTCCATCCACCAGCCATACCTTTCTTCCCTATGACCACTTTCAGGGAACACAGAGAACAGTCTTTCCTTCCTCAGATAAACCATCTTAGGGATAAAGAAAAATAAAATCAGTTCACTTAAAACATTCACTTGACTCTTGAAAAAGATCCTTTTAGCAAGAAAGAGATGAGACGTTATGGAATAACATTTGTCCTTGCAACAACCGAAGAAAGGAGGAGGCAGAAGGAAGACAGCAGGAGAGAAGGAGTGGCCTCATGCATAAAACAGTATCAGTGACACCATGAAACGTGACATGGTTCCAAGCAGAAAAAGCCTGTTGTGCATACTAACTTCATTGCAGTAGAAAGCCGAACCTGTTACTGTGACGGCATGCTCTGACTATGACATTCACAGAGGACAAAAAACATTTCAACTTAGTCTGTCCGGCTGCTTTGTTGTTAAAGCTGACAAGTAAGCAACAGTGAGCATCACTAGACAAATCACAGCACTATACATCTGTCTTATCATAATATGGCAGGATCAGAGATCCTCCAAGGGTGTCGTAATTTCAGAAAACTAAATTCTGTTTTTGTGATAACACCCACTTGTATCTCTCTAGCTTGTATTTCCAATTTGCTGCCTGTTTGCATCTATTCAGAAATGAATTACTGCATATCATTAAATACAGTGTAAATAAGTTAGGCCTAACTGTGAAAGATGAGCATGAAATGAGGAGCTATGAGGTAAGCTGCAGTGGCTACAATGGAAGTCCTTTGATGTGTGTGGTCTGTGAAGCATAGCCACAATATAATATAATTTGAGAGTACACACTTCATAGAGATTTAGAGGATGTCTTTTTCTTCTCTCTCCTTTCCTAGTTCCCCGCAAAAGAACCCATTACCTATAGAACAACAAAAACTCAGAGCTGATAAATCAAGCCTTCAATAAAAGGATACATGGCCCCAAATTAAGCAAAGAGTGTTTAGTTTATCTTCCAGATCATAATCAAACTCTAGTCTCACCTCCAGACCTTCAAGCAGAAAAGAAGAGTAGATCAAAACATTGTCAAGTCTAAGAGGTTTACTCTGGAAAGGGCTACTTCTACAGAAATTTACACATTAGCAAGCAAAATAGACAAAAGATTTGCTTTGTACAGCTCTTGATTTTTGATGTTTCCTATAGTGGTATCCTACAGAAAATTTCTAAGAACGTTGTCTATTTCTGTTCAAAAGTTCTGCTGAAAAAATTCCTGCAGCACTTAACTAGTTATCTCTAAAGTACTAGACAATCTCTGCTGGCTCTACAGTTCTTCACTGCTATGGTTTACTTTTGTATTTCTCAAGTTGTATCTTTTTGTTCAGAGGTCATGAGTTAAAGACATTGCTAGATCAGCTTTTGGGGTACTCAGCACCTCCTCCCGGATGCATGATGTAGGTTATAATGGAAAACCTACCTGCAAAGAGATTTCACAGAGAAGACATAAATTTAACCCATATTAGTGATGCGTTAGAACAAAATATTCAAATTCACCTGAGTAATTTTTCACTTACATGATTGCGTAAAATTAACACACATGAAAATTCTTTCCTAAGTGGACACATAGAGGAGCTTTAATACCCTTTGGGATTCAGGGATGAAATGATGAAAAGGGCAAATCTTCATTCTGCAATTAAGCTGCAAGAAAGCCCTGGTTGCCTCTCAAATGCGTGCAGCAGACAGCTAAGAGACAGCAGTCAGTAAGTGATTTCTTTGAGGCAACTGTCAGTAAAATGCAAAGCTGAGATAAAGGCCAAGCGAGTAAGAACATAGTTTCTACTTTTAACCAACACAAACTCTCCCAATCAGAGCTGCCTCAGTGTGAGTTTCAGAATGCACCTAAGAGGTTTTCCTTCTCTACAATTTTTCTTTACAAAACATTTCTGCTCCAAGGTTGTGTTATAATAACACACTTAGTTTCAGTATATATACATGTTGCTGTTGAAAATTTTCCACTGTCATGCATACATATTTTATTAAAATAATTAAAAACTATCTTTATCTATATAACGTAACAACAAAGAGTTCAGAGTAGAACGCAATGACTTCTCTAGAGCAAAAAAAATCAGTAGTTGGCATTGTGAAAAAAAACAAAGACACATGAAGTTACAGAAATTACAATAAGAAATTCCAAGAGCATGAAGTAGCATTTATATTATTCTGGTAACCAAGCTTGGGTGCAGTTCTTTTAACACAGCTCTGAGGTCAGGGAAGCCAACATGACACCTTTGCAAGGAAAGGAGACTGCAAGGTTAATATATTCCAAATGTTGGAAATGTAAGATGTTTTCACTGTGGCAATATCCTGCCTTGCATTTTGTTATTTTTAGCCTGTCCTAAAATATGACATTATGAATAAAGGAAATTACTATTTTTATGGCCAAAGCTTGTGTGCAAAGATAAGGTCTGATGAATTAGCAGCTGTAAAAGAAGTAAAAGGTCTTTGTTTAATCTTTAAAAAAAAAAAAAAAAAAAAAAAGCTGGCTTGATCTTTTCTTTTTATTTTTTTTTTCACTAATGGCAAAATGCATCTAGTTCCTCTGAAAAAAAAAACCAGTAAATTAAACTTTAAAACCTAACTAAATCTCCAGCTTCATCTAAGACACAAAACGTACTGCAAACCAGATTATTTCCTCCTTTAATGCTGTATATAATTTGGGTTTGGCAAATAAAATAATCCTGGTTAAAATTATGCATGATCAAGCAAAGTAATAAATTGCTATAAAATGTCATAACTATTTCTTCAACTGTTATTTTCTTCCTGTTTTTTGAAGTATTGTGTATACAATAACATTTTACATTCTTTTTAATACACAACAGACATCCAGTTTCAGTCCAAAATACCTGTTTCTTTTGTCACAAGTTCACAAGGATTCTCCTGTTCTCTGGCAATCAGATTCACATATCTCAAACACACTCAGAAAACAATAGCTTTCCATTGCCATCAACGAACATACAGCATGCTAACTTGCATTGATTTAAACATGCAAAGGCTGGTAGTGTGCATCCATGATGCCTTTTAAGTCTACTAATTAATTGCATTCAAACAGCTTTACGTGGTTCCTCTATTCTCTGATCTCCTTTAACATGTTTTGTTTTCACTTGCATATTTTCCGAGACTTTAAGAGCTACTCTTGAAATGTTTCAGTGCTAAGAAATAATGCTTGTGCAGATGAATGTGAAAGAATTTTGTTACAAAGCACAAAAATGTTAAACAAGCATAACTGTATATTTACATGACCCTCATGTTTCCTAATACCTGACCACACGACTTTGTGGTTAAAACATTATTTTTATGTACCTTATTTTGGATGGACTGAGGTGGAAAACAATCTTTTAATAACAAAGAATCTAATAATGCTATAATGTATTTCCATGGGAACTTCAATAGTTTGACATTTTCAAAATCACCATAAGCTTTACAGTTCTCTGCATTCTCCACTCTCCAAACACTGGGGAGGGGAAGGGCAGAGGGAGAGAACATCACCACAACACAACTGCAGCACCTCCACACCCCCAAGGAAGGAGTCCAAATCACAGATTCCGAGAGGATGAGTTGCAAATTTCAGTTAGAGGATAAAAATCGGGATATTTTTAATGAGCTGTGAATTTCAGAACGCAGGTTCTACATTTGCAAATGAGAAGAAGATTCACCCTTACGTGATCACCTATCCACACAATAAAAGATCCACTTTACAGAAGAATTAACAATACAAATAAGAAAACCCCTCCAAAATAATGTGGGAGGATGGAGTTATCAATATATTTTGCACACCTTTTCTATACAGGATCAACAGAAGATTTTAAAAGTATTACCTCCAAGTTGTGTATCAAAATATCAAGCAGCTTGCAGTCAAATGCATTTTCTGCACCAAGGCTGCATTTCTAAAATCATAGAATCATAGAATGCTTTGGGCTGGAAAGGACCTTAAAGATCATTAAATTCCACCCCCCTGCCATGAGCAGGGACACCTTCCACTAGCCCAGGTTGCTCAAAGCCACATCCAACCTGGCCTTGAACACCTCCAGGGATGGGGCATCCATAACTTCTCTGGTCAACCTGTTCCAGTGCCTCACCACCCTCACAGCGAAAAACTTCTTCCTAATGTCTAGTCTAAATCTACCCTCTTTCAGCTTATACCTGTTACCCCTTGTCCTATCACTACACTCCCTGACAAAGAGTGCCTCCCCATCTCTCCTGTAGCCCCCTTCAGGTACTGGTAGGCTGTTGTTAGGTCCCCTTGGAGCCTTATTTTCTCCAGGCTGAACAACCCCAACTCTTTCAGCCTGTCCTCATAGGGGAGGTGCTCCAGCCCTCTGACCAATTTTGTGGCTCACCTCTGGACTCTCTCCAACAGGTCTTTTTTATGTTGGGGGCCCCACATCAGAACACAGTACTCCAGGTGGGGTCTCACGAGAGCAGATTAGAGGGGGAGAATCACCTCCTTTGACCTACTGCTAATGCTTCTTTTGATGCAGCCCAGGACACAGTTGGCTTTCTGGGCTGCAAGCGCACACTGCCGGCTCGTGTTCAGCTTCTCATCCACCAATACCCCCAAGTCCTTCTCCTCAGGGCTGAGAAATGTACACATGCAACTAATTTACATGAGAGTGTTGAATGGGCACAAATAAAAGGTCAAAGTGTCCTTTTCAAAGTTCAGATGGGGGAAAAAAAGAGGAAGTAGGTAACTGAAGTCAATAAAACCTGAATTTTTAATAGAGTATGTTATGTCCAGTATACTGCTATATTAAATTTTTAGTTGTTTATCAATTTGTTACCACAGATTTGAATAGATATTGCACTGGCAACATATAAAAGCTGGAAGATTCATTTGGGTTTACAGAAGAGATTAAGAGCACCATTAAAGGAGTTTTTTGCACATGCAGATGCTTTTTTAAACACGTGTTTTTCATGTATTTTCATTTAATTGTTTGATGTTACATCGAGTCTGACAAATGGCTGAATTAAAGGTCTGAGCTGTTTCAAATGATGGAGGTTCAAAGAATCCAGAACTAATCAGAACTGCCTTCAAACTTTTGCAAACTAAGGAAAAATCCTTTCATTTTGCAATTTCTCTCCCATGCAAAACATAAACTCATAAAAAACCAAATCTCCCAGCTCATGATGAAAACAGATGTAACATTTACTGCACGCTTACTTTATGTGATACACTGAGGAAAATAACAGCAGTTAACCTCTTATTAGAAATATTTAAAATGTCAGTAACTAGATATCAGTGCTGCACAACACAGTTCCAGTCTAAATTACCTTATTAACAATTAACATCCTCTCAATTTTCCTCCCAGTAAGATGAAAAAATTCATAAGTGGACGTTCATTTATCCCATGGCAGCTGTTCCAGAGCCACTAATCTAATGAATATAATAAATAAATTTATTGCTATGTAAAGGAAACATACTCCCAGGGGAAGACATCAAGCTGCTGCTCTCTTCTTTGGATACATTCAGCTCTCACTAGATACAGACCACAATGAATATTTCACATGTTGTGATGGGTTAGGCCCTGGCTGGGGACCAAACCACACACACCCGCTCACACAATTCCTGCCCCCATCCCAGCATAGGGGAGAGAATTAAAGGGGTAAATGGAAAAGAGGACTCGTGGGTTGAGATAACGACAGTTTAATAACTAAACCACAATAATATTGAAAATAATACTATATACAAATATACAAATGGTGATACACAGTGATACTGCCCCCCCACACCCGATGACCAAGGGCTCAGCCTGTTGCTGGCTAACGATCCCAGAACTACACTCACAATTCCCCCAGACGGGGGGGTGCACCGCTCACAGAGGCACTCATGGAATGGAGATAACAGTCCAAGCGTCCGTGTCTGGCCCCAGCTAATGATCCTGGAGAGGGAGGGTCCCAAAACTCACGGAACGGAGATAACAGTCCAAGCGTCGCAGACCAAGAGCTGACCAGAGTGGGGCGGGGGAAAGTCTTGGGAGAGCTACGCAGAGCCAGAAGAGAGGACAGAAACTGAAAGGCACCGGAACCAGGAAGTGAAGGACCGATCCTCCGGAATGGTCCTCACCTATATACTGGGCATGACGTGTGTGTTATGGAATAGATTATTGGCTATTCTGAGTTTCAGTCTTAACCGAAGAACAAATCTTAGGCTAGCAACCAGCTGTCCTTCTTCCCTGGTCTGCCATCCTTGGCAGCAGCACAAAACATTGTTCTTATCAGCTTCTCCTGAGCACAAATCCAAAACATAGCCTCTTGCTAGCTATTTACGAAGAGGAGAAAAAAAAAAAAAATTTAACAGAGCTAACTTTAAGCTGTCTGTCTCTGCTTAACCCAGGACACATGTCCTTTGTGTTGAGTCTTATGTTTTTGTTAATTTCCCCAGTATAATCATCTGCACTAGATTTGCATTGAGACAACATAAAACTAATAAACGTACATCCTGACAGAAGTGAGCATGTCACTGTCTGAAATAAAGTGCCAAAGTCAGAAAAAAAAAAAAAAGGAAAACTGATGAGGTTTTTTTTTTTCTCATTTTACCTAACATATTAAAATGTTACTGCTTCCCATTCATAGCTGGAAATTATCCATGCTCTCCAAAGCTTACTTCCTTACACCACTCAAACACCTTAAGAAAAGAAGGAAGGGAAGGGAAGGGAAGGGAAGGGAAGGGAAGGGAAGGGAAGGGAAGGGAAGGGAAGGGAAGAAGGGAAGAAAAAAGGGTAATATTTTTATCTTAGGAGCTTTCTTCAATACAATTTCCATGTATCTTGATAAAAAAGAAGAACCATATTAGTTGGAAGGAAACTACAATGATCGTCTAGCCCAACTGCCTGACCAATTCAGGGCTGACTGAGTTAAAGGAGAAGGTTTCATTCAGTCATAAGAGAAGAACATACTTTCAGAAGAAACACTCTCTTGCCTTCCTTAAGGAAAAGGTGCTCTGCTATATCAGATTCAGCCCAACAGGTTAGCTTGCAACAACCTTAGTAAGCTAGACCTCATGTTCCAGCTAAACCGCTTGAGCAAATGGGCCAGATTCAGCAACACTGTAAGGTTTGGTTGTGGTGGTGGGTTTTTTGGTCATTTTTAAAAAGAGCATATGGATGGCTTTTACTTCAACGGTATCATGCCATCATCAAAACATAGTATTCTGAGTCAGCTCTGAATTCAAACTCCATACTGTGATGGAACTGTGCCAAAATCTTGCAGCTCCATTCCCTGAATTCAGTTTGAAAAACTGAAACCTGCCCAAAAGCCTCTCAACTCATTCTTCATTTATAGGTAGCAGAGTTTAATACACAAGGTCAGAAAGAGATCAAGAGTTAAAACAGAAATTGGAGCTCGAAGTTCTTTCTCAATAGGGAAGCTAGCAACAAATGTTGGACAACATGATAGATAAATAGAAGGTAAAAATCACACAATGAGGAGGGAACAGTTTACATCACTTTCTGATACTCATCATAGTCTATCACAATGCGCTTATGGTTTTTATTCTTCTGAAAACTTCTCTCACTTTTTTTTTCTTCTTTTAAATGATCAGCCATTTTCAAATGAAATTGAGAAGCCTAAAAGCTGTAATCATTCCATTTGTCACTTTTAAGGTGAGACATAAGTGTATTTTGACAACTTTAAATATAAAATCCAAATCTATCTCTGCAGAGATGAATTTTAATACAAGTATGTAAATTTTGTTAGTAGCTTCACTATATGGAAATTAAAACTAAATGAATGACATTAATAGTCTGCGAAGAACAATTTAGAAGTCTAAGATGATCTGTTATGGGCTGTGGCCCCTTGTGTTAATTCCACTATCCCTAGAGGAGTAAAAAAAGAGGGATTAATTAGGTTCAACACAATCCTAATTTAAGTAACTACTCTTGTCCTCTTGCCTTCTGCAGGAAACTAGGTTTGTACTGGCATTTTGGAGAATGATTGCATCATAATAAAAAAAAAATCAAAGTAGAAAAATGTTGCCAAAATCACAGATAATGCTTTACTGTAGTCAAGGTCCAAATGTAAGCATTGTCAATTAGCCTGCACTACTTGGAAGAACTACTCAATGCTCTTTAGATCCAGCCCATTATGGTTTTAATCTAATGGAAAATAGAAACTTTTTCCCATGAAATTATAATTCATTTTCATGAACTATTACACTTTGATTGATTTTGACTCTGAATTTTTCCTCTAAGCATAAAGTAGGGGAAGAACAATGTGGTTCATTTACTTTTCCAAGTCTATTTGTTGGAAAACTTTCCTACCAAATGTGCCTTTCCCATTGGGGTTTTACATCACCTCAGTTTCATAGCTGCGGTAGATCATACTCTATAACCTCAAATGAGATGAGAATAATTTAAGTAGACGAAAAGCAGACCACTAATCGGTAAAGAAAATACAGTTCCATTTTGGTAGACTTTCCTCCCTTTCCTCCCTGCCCCTTCTCACTCCCTCCTATTTTCCATGTATAATTATTCTGGTTGTCGTGCACAAACACATCAAGTTCAAGACAAAATACTGGCACTTCTCAAAAAGGTTTATGATTACAAATATTAAGCCAGAACAGCTGTGTTGACTTGGAATTCCTCTTTAGCCAGCAAAACTGACAGAATCTTACAATGCACTATTGCTTCTTTAAGCGTTTAAAAAGAACACATTTCTCCAATCAAACACATACTTTTTTGCTTTTGACATTTTTATTGCTTGGAAAAAACCTACAGGCACAAAAACACACTCATATATCCATATTTCATCTTAGTGCCTCCGTTTCTGACATTTTATTATTGAGAGGCTCTGACGTACTTTCAACAATAGATCTGTGATGTGGGCAAGTCATTTTGGGCTTGGGTGACATTTGCTTTTCCCTTTGAGCTAAGAAAAGAGGGATGAATTCTGAAAAGAAATAATTCCTATAGGGAAACATATGTTTTGGATTAGACAAGGGAAGATTAAATTTATTTATTTTAAGAGGACACTAAAAGGTGGAGCTCTAGCTGTTGCAAGCAAATGTCCTCAATGCCTGGCTTTCTCAAGATCTTGCAGAATAATGAGACATACAAGGGAAGACTTCAGCAGGTGCAACAGAAGCAGCAAAAGTTGCAGACTCTCCATTGAAGAAGGGACATCAAACATCATGTGCATTAGGAATGCATTAGGAATGCATTAGGAATGCAGGAAATTAGGAAAACAGAAAAGCTGTAGCAAAAGAAGGAAATAATGTAAATAGATCAAATAGAATCATGTCAACTTCCTATCTAATTATCCTGCCAATACTGCAAGAAGATTGCAAAATAGGAGATTTCTTTGGGAGTTTACCTAAAAAAAATACATTATTCTCATGGATGAGACTGTTCTAATCCGTATTTCACAATGTAATTAGTAAGTCCATGAGAACGGAACACATTTAGGCAGCCTCATTTTCTCTCCTTTCTTGCAAACATCAAATACCACTTACACTTCTTTTCCCATCAGAGAGTGTAAAAAACCTCAATTTTTTCTAGCACTGACTGCATTTTCTTCCTCAGCTCTTCATTGTGAATGGCTGCTCAGATCCTTAAATGTCCATATAATACCTGGCATTAAATAATTAAAGGAAAAAAAAAATGTGGATATCAGTTTGTAATTTGCATTGAAGTTGTATATTTTCCTAAGTTAGTCAACAGTAACAGCTTGGCAAAAGATAAGGAGTCAGACTGGTTATTCTTTGTTTTACATGTTAAAATTATTTTAGTAAATAATTTAGGTTCTGATGTTTATATATAAATTGTTCTTAAGACTTTTTTTCAAAGCTGAACTTCAAAACATTATCTTATCTTTATATACTAAAGGGATTTTGGCAAGTATATTTGTGTTCCCTGAGAATATTTGCTGCCAGACAAACATACTGAGATATTTTTCCTTGATGCCCAGAGCCTTCACCCAATTAATTCTTGATATTTCCAGGTCAAGAAAAAGAACGCTGTCACAAGCTGTGTTACCAGCAGTGCTTTAAAAACTGGTGGTTCTGCACAGCAGACTCAGTTTTCTTAGCAGCCCCTTGACACTGGAGGAAAAATACTTCCCAGGCTTGAACACCTTTATCAGCTGTGCTCATGCAAGAAAATAAAATTGTCCTGGCAGCCTTGAGAAACATAGACAAATGAGAACAAAGTTACATTTTGACAGACAGATGTCTACTGTTAAAGACATGATTTTTTCAGTCTCTGTTTTCACAACACCTCAGTTAAGACACAGCATTTCTACCCCTTGATTTTGCGCCGTTGTGAAAGAAAAGCAGGAAGACCAGGAGGATAAGACTGTGCAGGTGAAACATGGTATCTTACTCTCAGGGGACCACAGGGTGGAAAGAAGGCATATAGCTCCAAGCAAGGTACCCAAACAGCACCTAAGTGTGGATCTCATAACAGCATGTTGAAGGGAAGTGGAGCCGTTGGAGAAAAGCCAAAGCCACTTGCCTTCACCACATGAAAAAATGACCCTGCATCTCCCGCCTCCTGGGAAACATTTTCTTCACCAAGTTAAAGAAAATTTGGAGACAGATCAGCAAAAGAAATCAGTTAAGCGCATTCCATTTTTCACTATCATTATACAATGCCTGGTCCGTGAAGCCAGCGGGACACTGGCATGGATGCCAAGCTGCTACATGCTGACAGGAACAAGTCACATCTGGGCACATGCACAGGGCCAGAAGTGCTGTGGCAGCGGAAATTAACATCTGAAAAAACTGTCAGTTACAAGGCTTGGTTCTACCCAACTAGCTGCTTTGAGAAGTTAATTGCTAGGCAGCTAAAATTCTTTAGAAATACTTTTTTGATACACAACACTTTTATTGAGCTATTCCTAACCAAATACACCATCAACACACAGGAAGCTTCTGGAGGAGCAAAGGAATGAAGCTGATTTAGCACCCTTCCCACTACACCCCCTTCACTAGATATGAACAAAGATATAGTAAATTAATACTATTTCTTTACCAGAAATCATTATTTTCATGTAAACCTAAGCCATAGAAATGTGTTGACTCTTCACTGACTAATTTTAAGCCAACAGCTTTCAACAAATAACTTTAAATAAAACCAGTAAATCTGAACCTATCATAGAAACTTAGTTAATATTTTTTCTAAGTTACTTTCTTCAAGCACAACTCATATGATCTGTTTCTGTTCTTTGATCAAGCAAATAACCTTGAATCTGCTTTCCACTGCACCTACAATTACAGACAAAGTTTCCTCCTACAGTCTGTTTCTGATATCTATTTAGAGCTAGGTATGATGGAAAACTTCCCTACTTTCAAACTTCAGCTTGAAACTTTCAGGACATTTATGAGAAAAATAATGCAACCACATTTCTTTCCCCTTTTATAGTAAGTTTATTTTAAAATCTGAACACATCTTCATGAAAAATTGTTGCCAGAGGCCCAGCTCTACATGATTTTGATTATAACACTTCTGCTCTTCTTGTGTCCGCAAGATTGAATGCAATGTTCAGATTTTAAATAGCACACAAGTAAACCAGAGGAAAGATGAAGTTGTGTTTAGCAGATAAAAACAAAGAACAAATGGGAGGCCAGATTAGATTACTGCCTGTCAGCAGGCCTTATGAGGCAATTGACTGGTGGCTTTGGTAATGTTAACTAGAAACAGCTTACAATACCAAACCATTACATATACTCCTTGCCAAGACTAGTTGTCAGCTGTATGACTGGCCATTTCCTGCCGACATAGTTTAGATTCTCTCCTCATTTATCAGTGAGGGCCCCGTACTTGCTGACATGGAAAGTCAACAACTATCAGCCCCTCATCTTTTGCTACCTGCTGTATCAGATTGTCTAAATTACTAACAGCAAGGAAAGTATAGTATTTTCATCTGGTCACAAAATAATATAATTTTTTTCCAATGTTCAGACTATCATGTTTGTGGATTAGTGGATATGTATGTCCTGGAAACCAATTTTTCTGCATCTTTCTTTCTAATCAATTAAAATAGCATTATGTGGTCATTTACGTATTGCTAGAGTCAGGCTTACCTTCTCAGATGTACAGAAATGGACAAAAAAAGGATCAAGTACATTCCATTTGCAGAAAGCAGAATGGTCAGCAGACTAGAAAAAGTAATTATCTTGCCATATTTTCTGGAAAGTACATCTATTTCCAGTAGAAGTAATTGTAACAGAAAAACCTCAAATGATTGCTTGGACATCCACGTAGTAATAATGCAACTATTTCACCATTTCTTTGGCTGTCTTCTTCTTGTGGTCTGTAAGTCCTTGATTTCAGCACTCTTTTTTATCTCAACAAGAACTAGGTGGCACAATCCAGACAACAAGGCTTGTGAGATAGACATTTGCAGAATTATTGATGCTAAGGAGATTTTAGCAACCTGCCCTTGGAAAACATGTAGACTTCTGGCAGCTTTGCTCAGCTTGTCTGACTTCCAGCACTGAGACAGACCACAAGGCAGCCTTCCCTGGTGTTGCTTAACCTATGCTTTCCTGTTCAGAGATAAATTTTAACATGTCATTTTTAAATTCTAAATCCAAACTAGACTAGATTTCAAAATACTGAAATCTGTGCAATGAGTCTATCTTTCTTTTACAAGGCTGTGTTTGGAGTGTTTTTTGTTGGTTTTTTTTTCCCCTCACTACTGACAGTCCCTCATCCCTACTGACTGTTTACCACAATGTCTGAACAAATGCTCTGGGCAATAATTTACCATCAGCAGAGGTTCAGTATATCCAGATATCCTTTAGCACAGGTACATTTCTGATAACATCCAGTATTGTTCCAAGATCCAGAACCACTTACTGAAGCTCCAGCTGTATCTTTGAAGGCCAAGACAAGAACTAGACTCAAAGGATCACTGAGTTCAGCCTAAAATATCAAATTTTTAGAATCTCTGTCTGCATGCCAATTAGTGGGATAGTAGAGAAACCAGTCAAGAAAAACTAGAGAAAAGAGGGTGTGGTGGGTTAGCCCTTGGCTTGGGG
>NW_010146052.1:0-1952 GCF_000699245.1 Pterocles gutturalis
GTGATGGAGCAGATGATGTTTGAAACAGCGTTATAGATTTTATATTGAGGGTTGAAAGGATTCCCTGGGGAAGGAAAAGGGAATGATCAATTCTCTTCCCACCTTCACAGAAAAGGAGAAGAAAACACATTTATCAGAGGTAAAGTATTCAACAAATGAGAGTGAAATGAGTGGCCCCATATGGGGACCCTTCTGCATCTGTGCTCTGTTGGGACACCTTGTTGCCCTCATGAGCTGGCCAAGCCAGGCTGGGCAGCCCCAGCGTGCAGCAAACATCCCACCCTTGTTCCCAGTTCAGTCAGAGGTGGGATGCTGGCAGGGGGGTAGCATCTCAGGCAAAGTATTTTTCAGCATGCAGTGGATCATGGGTGAAATGATAATGGGCCATACCGGTTCCTGTCATCAGCATAGTTTATGAAGGCTGTAGCACTCACCCTGCTCGTCCCGAAATGCATCCATGAGGTATCGGCACTCCTCCTGGATGCGCTCCTCCAAGCCCCTCTTCCCCAAGCCGAAGTTTCGGAGTGTGGTCAAGGTGAACCTCCTCTGCTGCTTCCACAGTCCCGAAATGCATCCATGAGGTATCGGCACTCCTCCTGGATGCGCTCCTCCAAGCCCCTCTTCCCCAAGCCGAAGTTTCGGAGTGTGGTCAAGGTGAACCTCCTCTGCTGCTTCCACAAGTGCCCGCTGGAGGCGATCAGCCCTGGTAGAAACAGGCCACCATGAGCCAAGGGAGATCCCTCCAGTGAGGCTCTGCCTTATCTCCAGCCATCTTGGACCACTGCAGGGTCAAGACTTTAACCTTAGACGTCTCGGTCCACTGCAATGAAAGTATTACCTTAGAGTTGAGATATGTGTCCTGAAAGACGACTCACCCTTGTTGTTGAAGATCTCATTAGGCAGTTCAGGGCGATCCAGGAAGTTTTCCACTTGGTTTACAAGAACTTCTTTAACCATCCGCAGACCATTTATGAACACAAACGATGTCCTGCCCACCTCCAGGCTGAAGATGTCTCCGTATTTTTTAATGAGCTGGGCAAGGTGGAAATCACAGAGTCATAGAATCATAGAATGTTTGGGTTGGAAGGGACCTTAAAGATCATCTAGCTCCAACCCACCCCCCCTGCCCCCTGCCATGGGCAGGGACACCTCTTGGTGTCCACCATTAGACCAGGTTGTTCAAAGCCTCATGCAGCCTGGCCTTGAACGCCTCCAGGGATGGGGCATCCACAGCTTCTCTGGGCAACTTGTCCCAGTGTCTCACTATGCTCACAGTAAAAAATGTCTTCCTAATATCTAATCTAAATCTCCCCTCTTACAGCTTACACCTGTTACCCCTTGTCCTCTCACTACGCTCCCTGACAAAGAGCGTTTCCCCATCCCTCCTGTAGCTCCCTTTAGGTACTTGAAGGCTGTATAAGGTCCCCCTGGAGCCTTCTCTTCTCTAGGCTGAACAACCCCAACTCTCTCAGCCTGTCCTCATATGGGAGGTGCTCCAGCCCTCTGACCATCTTCGTGGCTCTCCTCTGGACTCGCTCCAACAGGTCCGTGTCTTTTTTATGTTGGGGTCCCCAGAGCTGGATGCAGTACTCCAGGTGAGATCTCACGAGAGCAGAGGAGAGGGGGAGAATCACCTCCTTCAACCTGCTGCTAACGCTTCTTTTGATGCAGCCCAGTTAGCTTTCTGGGCTGCAAGTGTACATTGCCAGCTCAGGTTGAGCTTCTCATCAACCAACACCCCCAAGTCCTTTTCCTCAGGGTTGCACTCAATCTATTCTCCACCCAGACAGTATTTCTGCTTGGGATTGCCTCGACCCACATGCAGGACCTTGCACTTGGCCTTTTTGAATTTCATGAGGTTTCACAGGCCCACCTCTCAAGCCTGTCAGGTCCCTCTGGATGGCATCCCTTCCCTCCAGCGTGTCCACCACACCACACAGCTTGGTGTCGTT
>NW_010146052.1:1978-2413 GCF_000699245.1 Pterocles gutturalis
TGATCCCACTGTCCATGTCTACCACTGTCCAAAGATGTTGAACAACACCAATCCCAATACTGACCCCTGTGCAACACCACTTGTCACCGATCTCTGGGTTTAATTTGCAATTAATGTGTTTGTCAGGACAGGGACAGCCCTAGCATGGGACATGGGTGACAATAAGGGAAGCTGAGAGTGGGAGGGGAGACGGGGTGTTTGCACAGGTGCCTTCTTGTCTGTGTATGGCCTTTTTTCCTTCCTTTTTTCCTGAATCACTGATGAGCTGTTGGTGTTAATTGGCCATAAATCAGGTAAATCTCTCCAGGTTTAATTTTTCAGTCCTGTGTTTTTCCAGCATCTCTTCCCAAACACCCTTCCCGTCCCAGGTCAGAATCCAGGTCAGACTTACAAGGCTCCTACAGCAGTGGCTGCACCTGTGGAGTCATGCTGTGC
>NW_010146053.1:0-21507 GCF_000699245.1 Pterocles gutturalis
GCCCTCAACCTTCACCTCTTCAACCAGATGCAAATGGCTCTGACACATAAGCAAGAACAGAATTCAGCAGCAGCTGAGCACAGATTTTTTGGTGGAAGGAGATGAGGAGTCTACTGGCTAAATGTGAAACTAGAAACAGAATTGCACAGGAGTGAATTTGCACTTGAGATAATTACCTCTACGGACAGCACAAACACAAGTGCCTGTACAGGTTAAAACACAGTGTATTGGTAAACAGAAAAAATACCTAATATCACAGCTAGCACTACCAGCATGCCTCAGATCTGATCATCAATATTATATGTTCTCTAGGACTGGAGAAACTATGAACAAAAATCAAGGAGCAAAGGATAGACCAACATAATTAGAAAGCAAGGTAACTTTCACTCAAATACTCAAGTTTTAGCATGTGCTACCTGCTAAACAAAGGAAATAGCTGGAAGAATTCAACACGATAACCCTTTCATACAGGATCATTTAGAATTCTGGCCCATCCTGTTCTTGTCAAATGTACAGCACTTATACCCATTAGGTAAAAAACATCTAAGCTAATACAAGGTGAAAGTGAAAACTATTGTTAGTTCTTATGTTATTTGAGCTGCTTTGAAATGTATTTAATAGTGACAATTTGATGGGGAGGTACCTTGCTCAAAGTTATATATATCAGAACTATTAAGCATTTTTGTTATCAGTACAGAGACTTTTCTTTACCCCTTTGTTGTGATCTCTCATCTTGAATTGTCACTACGCAGCACACATGTCCCTATCATAATCTGCAGCAGCAGCAGCCAAGTGATAAGGCTTCATGTTTACCTTTAAGAATGCCAATTGTTCGTGCTGTCAGTGCTCAGGTTTTATCATCAGTTCAGTGGCAGTGAAATTGAGTTCTGGGAGGAGGGAGCCTGCATTACGTGAGAACAGTTAGATGCAAGGACAGCAGTATTTTGTGATTGAGAAGTCAGCTGCAAAGCCAGCATTTACTATCCATTTGAGTCAGCCGTGACCATCGAAGAGAACCTGATGGCATGATGATAGCCAATTTGATTGCAGATTTTGTGTGCACAGAGAGCTATGAATACATTCAATGAGTCTCAGACTTTGACTGCATTCCACACGTGGTCTGCAGAGTGTAAAAAGTGAAATACACATTATTTTTCAAGCCGCATTGCTCTCTGCAGGAAAGCAAGCAGTCCAAGACTTTTCACAGGCTCTCTAAAGGAAGGTTTGTTTGGGGTTTTTTTTTTGTTTAAGTATATTTGAAACCAGGAATTTTTATCTGTACCTACTTGGCTTTTTTGGATGGAGTCATCAGAGGGGTAACACACTCAGATAGAAAAAAGCATGACTATCAAGCAATGTTGAGAAATTATAGCAACTGTGGGTACAGAGAAAAAAGGTAACACAAAAAAGTGAAAAAGCCCGTTAAGTCCAGGGAAAGAAAAGGCACAGATACATAGAGGAGGGTGATTCTCAAATGGATAATTTATTCACAACTTTTACAGATGACTTGCATAAACCAGAAATGTACAGTAGGAACTGTTTCCTGAAATCCAAAGTGAAGATACTGAATACTTAAAAAAAAATCTCCCTAGTTTTTCAAATGCTTGGACTAAATTGGACAGCAAGAATAAACAAAATTTCTCCCTTTCAAATGCGGTAGCCCTGAAGACTGAAGATTAGAGAGGGCTCAGCCCATGTGACATCATCCTATTTCACCTTCTACTTACTATGGAATAAAATAAAGTTATGGTACAACTTTTCTTGCCTCCAATATCCTGGACATTTTATCTGTTCTAGCAGGATAGTAACTCTTAACTGCAAGAAGCTTATGAGATTCCTGTTACTATAGTTAAATAGGGAAGACCACCCAATGTTCAGTGATGATATTCAAAGACAAGAAATGGTAGGAATAAAAACAATAGAACTGAAGACCCGGTACTCCAGGTGGGATCACTAAACTGATAGCACGTGAACATAGCATTCTGTGAAACACCCATCACGAGAGTTACATGCTGCTGCATAAAAAGAAAGGGTAAGCGCCCTCAAAATGTACTTAGGGGAACTGTGAAAACAGGAACAATTGTCTCATCCTGACCATTATACCAGGTGGTAAAATTGGATTTTCTTTTTAGTTCCCAATGGCCTAAACCTTTGTTAATTAAGACTCAAGAAAAGGAAATATTAGGAGATGGTATTTGTTATTGGTACATACAGTTTCTCTAGAAGACTGCATGAAAAGCCATGGAAGGATGCATTTATCAGAAGATTCATAGGAATTAGCATAAGGGACAGTGGGGTGACACAGACATGAGGTTGATGACTGACAATATTCAGAAGTCCACCTTCCCTGAAAGCTTAAGTCTTCTCAGAGAATGAAGGAAATTAAGGAAGGAGGCTTCAGTGGATGCTGTTCCTATCTCCTGAAGTATTTATTACCTTTGCACTCCTCAGTTTACAGGTGCATTTATTCCACCCTCATTTTACAGAGGAAAAACTGAGGCACGGAGCAGAGCACATTAGTCCCTCCAGCGGACAGAGGTGCTTAGTGGCTGAGTTAGTATCCAGGTTAACCGGACTTCCTTAACCTGTAAATGAAGGCTCCCAGCTCCTACGATCATGTCTATGTACCCAAACACAGGCTAAGGAACCAGCTCAAGAACTCTGCTGAGAACACAATAACCATGCAATGTGCACAAGCTGTAATTCAGTTTAAGCAATATGAGTAGATCAATATCAGCAATAAGACGGGATCAGGTGGGACAAAACCTGCAACACTGAGCCCTCATTTAAAAAGCAGTTGGAGAAGAGTGCAAGCAAATCTTTCTTCTTAGTATTTCCATATGTCATTCCCTGATAACTGAAAATTAATACTGTTCAGGATGGAGTTGATACATTGTAACTCATTAGAGGACTATGGTCACATTAATTCTTAAAATCAGTGAAGCAGGATGTTTGCTAATTGGACAAAGAAGTTGCTGGGCTAAATGGGGCCTCAGAGTACTACTTCCATTGCTCTTTTGGAAACAAATAAGGAGAGAGGGGAGGAAAGGAGGGTGTCTTGTCAGAAAAACGTGTTCTATTCAAGCAAACTGTTGTGTGCAAGGACAGCACAAGACTACCTCCTGATGTGACTGACTCAGCAGAGGCTCTGCAGAAAGTTTTGCCATCATCTTATACCCAAAATTAAAGCTCTCATTTGATTTTTGTGTAGTTAAAGCTTCCACATCTGTTATTCTGCTATCACTTGGCCTTCCTTGTTTTCTCCATGACAGCAAGGTATCCTGCTAAAAGAAAGAATAAAGTCATTTTTACAGTTGTTCCCACAGACATCTAAAGCACCGTTCTTACATAACATTTTTTGTTAAAATTATTGGACTAGAGTTGTCATCTGTTACTATGTTACAAAAATCTACCTCTCTCTTACATGTAACATATAGTAAAAAGCTCAGTAAAAACCGTAATATGCACTATAAAACAAATCTTCGTTGTCTACCAGTTGGTATTCTGTCAAATTAATAGAATCCAAAAGAGCACCTGTTGTGATATGCAAAAATTTTGAGCTATTTGCAGTTTAGAAACAATTTTGCCTCTTTGCTGAGACTAGGAGGTGTGGTTTTTGGTTGTATTACTACAGTAGCTGATATGAAACCTTTATAATTACTTGACATTTCTTCTGCTCCTACTGCATATTTACCCCACCTGAAACCACATTCTTATGACATAACTGCCTCTACAACAGCCAGCTCTGAATGCCACAAGTTCATTATCACTTCACCTGGCAAAGAAGTAGCAGGAGCCTATGAATTCTCAAATACTGAATCCCGTCCCTATGCAAAAGTATTTGGCAATATAGAAAAATGAAGCAAGGGAAGGAGAAATAAAACAAAAGTGTCTGCAGCTCAACAATATGCTTTTCAAAGTTTACCAGCAGGAGTCAGTAACACTGTCAGGAAGTTCATACCTACATGATGAAGTAGGACTGCTACTCCTAGGCAGAAAAATACCCACTGCTAATAGTGATGCACTTGGCAAATCAACGGTTCCTTTTACACTGGAAGATTATGTGCTCTCTTGCTAGGATTTCCTATGATTTTGTGGCAATACTCACACCAGGTATCTTTGTCTCATACCCTTGTCACCCAAATCAAACAAACCAGTAAGATACTGTGGAAGAAGTTTTAGATGAACATACATCAAACAAGCCATAATTAACGCTCATATTGGATAAATCAGTAAACATAAGTTTTATTAGAGGGCATACTGACAGTTTTTCAATTTAAACTATATTTTCCTCAAACAGAACCGAATAATCTCCTCCCTCTGCTCTTCTGCTTAACAACAGCAAGAAGAACCTGTATGAACCCAGACTTCATTTTCTATTGTTACAGCAGCTGCAATAGCTATGTGCTAGCTGTTCTGATAGCTGTAGAGTGCATCCATATTGGTAAGTGCTTTTTATTTTTGTGAGTACAAATAACATCTTTTTTTTAAAATAGAAATGAAAGAATAAAGGGTATCATCACAATTTCGACCAGAGTAAGAGTTAGCCAGCTACACTAGGGAGAGGGATTAACTGACAGCAGAGCTACAGATAAACATTTCCTGGACTGCGCATAGAGCCACGAAAGTACATGAGGAATATTGTGCTCTGAGAAAGACAGGGAAGAAAAAACTCCACCAAAGCCATTACAGCCATTGCAATAATTTACTGATATTTGGGGCGTGCATCTCAGTTATTTCTCTGTCAGAATGTGACTTATTTCACTCTCGCAAAACCTAAGCAATCAAACTTGTTAAACTGACAAGACTTTGAGGGCAAAGCAAAAAAACCCAGTGGTTTAGCATCAAGCTCCACCTGAACAAGGAGCAATAAGGTTGCTTTTGGTTTCCCATAGTGACTGTCTTTGGAGTTGATCTTCCATCATTGCCTTTTACACTAGTTCACCAAGTTTTAGCATACAGACCATCCTTAGTGCTAACAAAGACTCTCTTCTGTGGCTTCTCCTTCTCCCTCATTAATTAAAATCCAAAGCTGAGGAATAAATAGAAGGCAGGTACTTGTATTGACCTTCAGAATTGGATGAAGTTCAGTGGTTCCAAGACACAGGCAAAATCACTGAGCCACAGTATCCTTAATAGCAGCCAATTGCCATGGCTGAAGCCATTGATGCTCTCATGAGGCTGCGATAGAGCGGGCAGTTGCAGCTGCATCACAGAATAGGGTGCACAAACATGCAGAGAACATCAGCCTGTATCTGCAATTTTAAAGCAGCTTGTAGGTGGTGCTATAAACCAGAGAACAGTAATGAAAAACAGTTTACTTTGTGTAAGGGGATGTCAAGGATAGGCTTCCAGAAGCAACAATGCATTTTCTCTAACATGCGTCTTCCCCTGCTGGAGTTCAGAAACCTTCAGACTAGTGTGTAACCCAAGCACAAAGATAACTGTATAGACCTTCCTCAAGGCAAAGGATGATAAAAGATGCAGCAAAGCATTTTGTTGTTGCAGAATACTACACACACTTAGAAAAAGGAAGCTTAATGAGCTACCTCACTACAGGCAGCCTTTGTATCTATGATTAATTTGATGTTTCCTCTCACATTTATTTTAAGAAGGGGAAAAATGACTGTAACTAACTTTCTAAAACGTGAACATCAAAGCTTTAAAGTGATACTATTTCAGATCCAAAATTTCTAACACTGGGTATATATGCATGGGTGAGCAATTAGTATCAGGCTTTAAACTGAAGACTGATATTTTAAAAAATCATTAGCAATTAAGTGTCTTGATTTTTGAATGACCAGCTTAACATCCTCACCAGGAGCTGTTTTCTGAGGGTTAGGGCTTTCTTGCCTGGATTATGGACCCTGGCAGCAAGTCAAACTGAAACCCAGAGTGAGTTAAAACAGTGGTTTAAACCCATCACTCCGTGTATCCTAGTGCTCCTACCATTGTGTCTACCGGTATAGATGAGGGAGTCACAGCAGCTGCAAAAGCTTGGAGTAGGGGGAGGAGGAAGGAAATTTGGGCCAGATACAATCACAGACTTCTGGAGGACATAGCTGTGTTTCCAGCTCTGCTGTTAGCCGCTAGGCTGTAGACCAAAAGCCACATCCCACAGAGAAGAGATGAGGACAAACTACTCAGCAAAAATCTTTACTGAATTATGTCCATGATAAATACAAGAAAGCTACCCAGCTCTAGAAGTCTCTTCCCTGCATTCAGTTGGGGCTGCTAGAATTATTCTTTTGGTCTTTTATTTAGCTATTTGATTCAGATACCAATAGCACTGGAACATTTTATCTTCTCACACTTGTCCTTCAGACCTTCTGTGACATTTAACACAGCTTTTCCCTCAAGGCTGAACATGTAGTAAAATGGGATCCGAAATTCAAGATCTGCTGGGAGAATTTAAGGATGTCTCAAGCAAACATATCTCAGTTTTCTCATCAAATACTGACCTATCTGAAAAGCACTTAATGCCTGCAGACAAACTGAACATTCCTGGATTCTTTCAAACAGCCTTTCTTACTGCTCTGCATTCACTTCCATGGTTTACTCCTTTAGCAGTGCATAGCGTTGGTGCACAACCATCCACAGCACACTTCTAAAGAGAAGCAGCGTTATTTCTCCAGAGCTCCAGGGACAATGCTATAAGAGGTCTGATTCCCCTAGTAAGCACACTGCAGCCTTAATAAACCATGTATTTGCATCAGGGGATTATGTCCGTGAGTGCAGGGGAATGGACTCAATTAATAGCGTTTCTCTATCCCTGATGGCTCTGATCCCTACAGCAATTCTGCGCTGCAAAAAACACAGCTCCAGAATAACAAATTGATGCTTTTTTTTCATTTTAAAACAAGTCACTTCTTATTTTATGGCTACATGAGAAGCACTTTCCTCACTTAGATTTAAGGAGGACAAGCTGGTTATATTTTTCTCTGTTTTTACCCGAAGCTTTGTATTTTGTGCCTGATGCCTCAGGACAGGGCTGATACAATTCCACAAACTGCCGCTGATCTGTTTTGCTTCTGCTGAGCAATAGCTCACAAAAACAATCTCTATGATCCTGACTGCAGCAATTGGTCAGGATTAGAAAGTGAAAGGTCTGACATACACAGGCACGTACCTTTGTCTTTAATTCTGTGTGCCTCCATTATCAGACGACAATTCACACAATCTTCTCTTTGAATTTTAGATAAATAAGTCCTTGCACCTTTTTTTTTTTTTTGGCATAACTACTAGAGTTTTATCCCCTCTGCATGAATGAAAATACATTGAGAACCACTACTGTGAAAATAAAGCAGTTCCCCTGTATCAGCTGTAGGGTGCCTGATCTGAAGAGCCTCTCAGGACAAACAGCTAGGACTAGTTAGCATCTTTCTGGCAGTCTCAAACAATCTGACAATGGCAGAGTGAACGGAAGACTCGCTGCTCTCATGCCTCCAGAGACGTTCTCACTTTCTACAGCAATGTAAGGGCATATTGGTAGATAGCAGGCCAGGTAGTTGGTAGTGCTAATGTCTCTGCTGTCTCTATCACATGGATAAACAGCTCATGTCACCAGACTAATTGTCCAGAACACATTTTTAAGCCTTTCCCTCTCACAAATTCAAAGTTGTCCATCCGCTTAGTGAAAAGCTGTATTTCAAATTTTTGCTACAGTGGAGTCCGGCAGCCATGTACATACGCAGAATTTTGCTGTTCAATCATATCTGTCCCCAGTAATGTCAAAGATCACTAATTTCCCTTGGTCTCTGTGGTGGGTTAACCTTGGCTGGATGCCAGGTGCCCACCAGGCCCCTCTATCACTCCCCCTTCAGCAAAATAAAGGGGAGAATAAGATGAAAAACTCGTGGGTCAAGATAAAAGCAGTTTAATTAAAGGCCAAGGCCACGCACAGAAACAAAAGGTAAACAAAGATGTTATTCACTATTTCCCCTCAGTAAGCAATGTCCAGCTACTTCCCAGGAAAGCAGAGCTTCAGTGTGTGCAGCAGCTGCTCCTGGAGACAAACGAAGCAACAAATGCCCCCTCCTCCTGCCTGCCCTGGGCTTTATGGCTGAGCTGAGGTCACATGGTGTGGAACAGCCAATCCGGGTCAGCTGTCCCGGCTCCGCCCCTCCCAAGCTGTGTTCTAAACCCCCTGCTGGCTGCCAGGGCAGCACTCAGTGCTGGGAGGCTGCTGGGGGGATACCAACTCCAGCTCAGCCAGACCCAGTACAGTCTCCTTGCTCTTGATAAGTGTCTCAGTGTAGGAAAGAGAGACTTTACAGACTCATGCTTCTGCAGTTCCTAAATAAACTTTTTTCTTGCATTGTGAATATTCAGACAGATAAAAACTGGTGAGCACATGGAGAGGTACTTCTGTGACAATCAAGTGTCTCAGTCCTGTGGCTTTAATCATTGACCAGTTTTTCTTTTTTCCTAAGCTACAAATTCCATCTCTCCTGCGTTAGTACAGGAACTACTATATTGTTTCTCCCAATCACAAGGGAAGGTCACAGACCTCAAAACAGTAGCTATCTTTTCCCAACCAACTATTTCTGTTCCTGTTGTCTCTTCACTTTCGAAAAGTTCATAACTAATCTCTCAAACCAGAACACCATGCCCTCCCTCTGGTCCCTCATTCACTCCCTCAGAGTGAAATTAGCCCCTTGAGCTAAAGAGACTGAAAGATCCTTCCCCAGTCCTAGTCTGCCTCTCTCACTCAAAGACTCCTCTTTTCTCAGCTTTCTCCTTCAGATAGGTGATGTGATGCGTTTACACCTCTGCTTTTTTCCTCCATTTTTCTTGCTGCCTGCAATACCTACAGACCTTCTACTGACTTCAGGCCTCAGAACATCCCAGTTCCAGGCTGATGCAACAACTTGCCTTAAAGAATTTCACTGCCTTGTTACAATTTCCCCATTTCAAGAGTTACAAGTGCCTTCCCCTTCTCCTTTGATCATTTTTTCTCAAAAATTCCTTTCTTCCCATTATTACTGGGCTCTGACAGCAGTTGCCCTATTTTATTTCATGTTTTACAGCCAGGTATCCTGTCTTAAATTTCAAAAGAGGGGGTGGATAGCTTTCTCAGCAGTAAATGCCTGGGAAGGAACCACTGTAACCCTGTTCCATCTCTGTCACCATTTTTTATTCTTCAGTGTGGGAGGGGCTGCATAGTGCCAGAGCTCTCCATTCAGTACACTGCTAGATTTGCTGATCTTGGAACCAATTCCATTGATTTTATTTATTCTGGAGGTTAGGATGTTTTTAATGTATAAAAAATGCACTTTGCTTTTTTGTTGCTAAAATGAGTGGTCTGTTGCATATATCTTCTACTAGTTTATTGACTGTAAGGGTGGACGAACCTGTCTTCTATTTCACAGTATTTCTTCAACTGGCTCCATAAATATTCAGGATTCAGGGACTCCTGGGGTGGGGGGGGGAGTAATTTAGTTAGGGTGTGTGATCATTTATTTTTCTATTAAATAATTTAAATTATTATGAATATACCAGAGAACTAGAAAAAAAATAATCCCTCTTACTAACAAAAGATGGAAGAAATAATTCAAACACGTGCAAGGAAGAAGGAAGAGCACAAAATATCCCTCAATCTTTGCTAATAATTAGCTGTCACGATAATCAGAATTTTAATCACCTATGCTTCCAAATCACACCCCATGCAAAGAATATATACCCTGGAGATCTATATACTCTTAGTATAATTTTGACTGGACTTGCTTCCAGCATAACTAACCATCCTGTGGTTATCTACCACAACAGCTACAAGGGCAATATTTGTGCAGAAGGCAAAAAAAAAAAAGTCCAAACAATTTCTTTAACCAGCCTATGCAGAGTGAATAATGGGTTTTTCCTGATTTCTCACATTTTTAACTGTTTTTTTCTCTTATATCCTCATCCATTAGAAATCTTGCCCTTTATTTAAAAATAAGTAAAAAACCCTTGCATCTGAGGCAAAATTTGAACATATGAAGCAACCACATTGCACAGGTTCAGAAAGCATGGAAAAGGAAGCTAAGATACGTATTTAAATCTCAGGTTTTCTTCAGACCTTTCTTCGACTACAAACAATAAAAATGGCTGTTTTGTTTTAAAAACAATCTGAGAATATGTACAATATACTTCCATTGGTCTACCCATTTGAACCAGGGAAGAATTGCCAGCACTGTGTTAACAATATATAAAAGATGGATGTCCATACCTACACTGCCATCATCATTTGAACTCAGGGTGATGAGCACACCATTTTTTCAGCACTGAACTCAGTAACAGAAACACCATCTCAGCAGAAAGTACTTTTGTGAAATATACCTGGTGCATAATGCAAGCTGTCATTTGACTGGCCTTCTGCTGGGTTTTAGGGCTCCATCCCATACACTTGGATCTAAGGTACGTATGTGTCAGGCTACAAATTATCTGTTAGACTCTACTGGACAGATTGCAGGCAAACATCAGCCTATGCAAACACCATCTTCCCAGGTAAGCAATTTATATGGCTGTGCTGCATATAACACAGTGTTATATAGTCTTTAAATGAAAGGCAGCAGTGAAGGAGAAAACATCCACTGCAGGATAATGGAGATTTATATATTCCAGCCAGCCTCAAATCTATTTCCCTAAAACATCAGGAGTGAAATTTGAACCTCTGAAGTCACTGCAGTTACACTTAGCATCAATCTAGCCTTTAGCCATCAGTTAGGACAGGCATTCTTAAAAAAATAAACAGCAAAAATATATATTAAAAAAATAAAAAAGAACTTGTGAGTCTCTCTTTTTTTTTCTTCCACAATCTGTAATTTTTCAGGTTGCCTTGCCTGCTGACATGTGAAATCTATATATTTCCTGAATTTGCTGATTTGTTGTATAGTTTCCCCATACTTTTTCATTTAGGAGAAGTTTTTCCAAAATGGCTGAAGGATTTAACCATACAAATCCCTTCGACTCTCAATGGGATTTGTTTTCCAAAATTCTCTAGATGCTTTTGAAAACTCTAAAACCCCAGCCCTACAATAAGTCTGCCTTGCATTCTATTGTGTTTCTATTTCACAATTGTTCTACTGAACTGGCTTACAGGCATACATATTTGCTGATCAGCACATTTTAAGGAACCCTGGAGAATATGCATAAAATTCATTGTCTCCTGTGCTCACAACAGAATGTTTACGCATTGTATGCTGCCCCAGCTCACTTGTAAGTACATTAGAATTCAGGAAACTGACTCTGAAGGATCAGCAGAAGCAAAGAGTGAGTGGCAGAAGTGTTTCATTGGATAGTTTTAAATCTCCACTCATAAATCAGAGGAAACTGTGAACTGTTTGGAATAGAGTATTAGCCACATTCAATTTATTCCTTGACACACAGCGAGGCAGCATTTTGGATCAAATTTACCCTACTGAACACACTGAATTCCTCAGCTCTGCTGAGCATTTCAGAATAGTAATAGAGAGGAGGCAGGTGAGGTGAATCATAAAAGATTGGAAAAGGCCAAATCATTGTACTTATCTTTCAGTTTTTCTACATTACAGTGCTCACCAAGTAAGGCTGTGGCATCAGTGCACAAGGCTAAATGGTGACCAGGTGTGGTGGGGCTGAAAACCTGAATGATCTCAAGTGGGATCATCCACACAGAGCACCCAGTGTGGAACATAAAGAAGCCTTTCATTCTTTTGTGTCCCAAGTTTAAAATTAAATTGACTGACAGAATTCAGCCCAGACTCACCGAACTCAGTTAGACTGGCATAACCAGGCTCATGACTAGGTCTACAAAGATTAAAAATTTCCCCCCCTTGAGACATAACTGTGTTTTTCTCCAACAAAGCAACATCCTCTAGGACAGTCTGTACATTTGTAAATGTTGGAAAGTCACTTATTAGAAAAACATTGAATGAACTGTCCAAATTATTAAAAAAAATCTGCTACAGAAATATACCTGCTGAAACAACAGCCATTTGAGCCTAGGAAATCATGAGTCAGCAAGCTATTCAGCTGTTGCAAACAACTCCTGTTGACACTCTCCCATAGTATTTTAGGCAATAAAACAAGATAGAACTTAAAGCAAGTTAGTTTTCAAGAGAATGATTTTAAGAGGTTTTTTATTCAAGAATGATTATGCACTATGTCAGTTAAAATCGTATGCAGGGTAGGCGAAGGAAGCAAAAATGACAAAAGGCTGCAGGAAAAAAATATATTCCAGTACCTCAGCCTAAGGAACCTATAATTATGAAGTGAATCACCATGAACACACACTGAATACCTACCTTATTACCTGCCTTTTGGAGTTATTAACTGGATGATCAGATTAGTAACTTTCTCTTAAAGTCTAAATGTTCTGTAGGCTAAACAAAACTAATTCAGCATCTCTGAGTAGTCTGGGAAAAAAATTCATCTGGCAGCATCAAAAATAATACAAAGCCTGAAATGGTAACCTGTGGTAGTAAAGTTTTTTTAAAAAACCCCACTTCTTACTTTAGGGTCACAGTTTGTATTTTGCTTTTTACAGCTCATATGAGCTCAACTTGAATTTTCTTTTTTCCATCCACCTACTTACTGATAAATATTTGACATTAAACTCTGTTTCTAATCTCCTAACTTAAAATAAATCCATGGAAACTAGTAACAATGAATCTAAGGAAATAACCAGCAAGCAAAAACAGCAAATAGGGGACTGCAATGGAACACGGATTGCCCTCCTCCTCCTCCCCCCAGTCAACCAACCATGATCAAAGAGGAAATAGAGCAATTGTAAGGTCATTAAAAGACAAGGGAAACACAATGGATATTGATGTGAGAGAAAACAAGCTTAGTGAAGTCTAATTGGTAATACAGTCATTTTAGTGGAAAAACTATTCAAGTGGGACAAGGCCTACCATAAGCTCTCAGTCTCCTACAGGAGACACAGGTCTCCTATTATTAGTGTGTACGCCTGATTAACAACTTACCTAGCCTCTCATCTGCAAAGGACCCGAACTTGGTAATTGATCCCAGTGGGACCACCAGGGTTTCCCCACTTGTGTGCAATTATTGAATGTTTCATTATGACATTCAGCTGTCACTCATATGCCAAAGAAAACCATTTTGTGCTACAAAATGCTTTGTGATACTTCCTTTAAAATGTATTCATGTGAAAAGACATTTTGTGAAACAGAATTCTTAAAAATAACCACAACAGATAAGCAATTGGAGTGAATTAATTTTACCTGATTCAACTGGTAGCCATTATGATCACAAAATCAGCTCTGCTTGCTATAGAATTCTCTATTGATCCACTTTCATCTGGTAAGAAGGGTAAAGAAAGAAAAGTGTTTAAATGTACCTTATTATCTTCCTGATTATAGATAAGGGCAGGAGCTGAGCATGGCTCTCACTATATGCTAGCTTCAGCAACTAGTGTCAACAAAAGGAACAAAAGGTAAATGAACTTGCAGAGTCACTTATTCCATAGAAATAACAGTTTAGCAGCTACAGAAAAAAAAAAAAAAAAAAGACAAAATTGGGGTAGATTCAGGAATTCAACCTACAGGTTAATTTATCACAGCACACACAAAGTAATGCTGGGAGCCTGACATCATAGCCAACATCTAAGGTTTGAACTTCAGCATTACAGACTGCTTTGATTTGAATGGCATCTCCAAGGTCACTCTCAATACAGTATGGCATAGAAATTAAGATTTATGTCACAGATTTACTTATTACAATACAAGAAAAAGACACAAACTGATCCTGTCTTCCGAAATACAATTGCAAATTTAATTGGTCTTCTGAAACTATCCTGATTTACATACTTGCAAGTTCTAAACTTGTGTGTTCTGAAGACATTAAGGCAGTAAAATAAACTCATTATCACAGTTTCAGGAAGACTGCAATGAGGAATACCTGGCAGTAACAGGTGTAACAAAAGCAATATGGAGTGGCCTAAGGATTGAAACTGGACAGGGAAAAAACAGCAACAGCCTGGTTCACATTTTCCCTGCCCTTCATCTGACAAGAAACATTTCTTGAAGGAAATGGTACCTACCCATTTTTCTAAAAGAAAGATGAATCACTGAAAGTGATAGAAGGTCAACAGCAATTTATCTACATAACTGTCTGGTATAAGACTGACACATTTTATCAGCCTGCTCTCATAATGATGCAACATGATAGGTACAGTTATTTTGATGGCTACTATTCATTTTTGCTGGTATGCAAAGAGTGGCTTTTGTCACAACACATAGAGTATTACATAGTTGCTCACAGAGATTTAAAAACAAGCACAAACAAATTTCATTACTCATCTATGTGAGAAAGCAAAACTCTGCCTTAAGAAACCCATCAACCAAGCAACTTTCATTTTGAAAATGACCAGATATTATTCAAGTCCAAAACATAAAAGAACATTTAGGTAAGAAACAGATCTGATTTCAATGTTGATTTTCAACAGTCTTCTGATATTATAGCAATATCTAGCAATAAAATGTCCTGTGCCAACAGACATATCACATTTCATCATACTGCTTAGAGCTTCCCATCTTTTTGTTTTTCTAATACACTTTTATTTTCTTCTCTTTTTTTAAGAAACATGATTTACAGCAGATCTGGGGCTTGCTTACCCAGAATATTAGTACAAAAAGAGGGGGGTGTGGATTTATTGCTCACTAGCTACTTTACAAACTAAGTCCTGATGCAGGTAGAAGTTCTAGCTGTTAAGCTCTAGCCAGTCTTTGCTGAAACTCATATAAACTCCAGTGTTTTGATAACTCAAAATGCATTCAAATTTGGGTACAAAGTAAGAGTTTCCCCTGATATGAAGCATCATTCCTACAGTATAAGTCTCTGTTCCAAACCAAGAGATTACTACCCTGTTTTTATTCCAGGAAAAAAATATTACCAGTATGAAAACTTTCAGACCAAATGTTTTGTTTGAGCTGTAAACCACTGAATATATACTCTTGGAACAGAACTAGGGGTAAGTAATACCAAGTAATATCAGCCCTATCTATATTGGGAAAAAGATCCAGTCTAAAAGAATGCTGAGGCAGAGATGAGTCATGCCCCATCTTTACAGCTGCCCAGCAGAGACATATTGAATGTTACACAAATGGGAACATGCAAGTAGTTGCCTGAAACCTTTTGTCCAAAGAGAGAGCAAATAATGGTCAGATTCAAGATCTACGGAAGTGAATAGAAAAAGTCTCCCATTGATTTTAAGGGACTTCCATTCGGGGCTGTAATGTTTTCATGTAACTCAAGCTATCCTGCAGATTTCCAGACTGACTAATCTTCTAAGGACGAAATACAATGGAAATTGGAACGCATTCAAATGTTATTAGCTCTTCAGAAGTGGAGCTAAATTCACACTAAAAAGCACTAGTTGACAGATAGGAACATGCTGATTTCCCCAAAAGTGTGTAGACTCAAATGGCAATGTTATGAAAACAAACACTCTTTTCAGGTCAGAGGAGAGAGGGGAATGTTAGCAATCTGAGCCTGTTCCAGCCTCATAAAACACAGAATATCACTGGGTTTGCAACACATCCAGTGATAACAGAAAGTAGCAAGGATCACTGTGGAGTCTTGCGGTTATTTAAAAGGTGTTTTAACCAATAAGTTACTTACATATGCAGTTTTCCACCATAGAAAGGCAGCAGTGTATTGTTCAGAGGTAAATAATGCTTATCAACATCTTTTCAGCTTTCTTCCTTATAGTGTGAAAGTTGATGTTACTGTTCACAAACAGAGTTGTCACCCGGTGTGCAATAAGCCAACACACACACAGAGCCAAGATACTGTTTATTGGGCGTCTGTGCAGAGATGGGTCCTAGGTGGTAGTTCCGCAAAGCTAGCACACCCGGTTTCAGTCACATTGTTTATTTATAAAGCCCAACATGTTAGTTCCGTCTACTTTGACACATCTTTCAAACTGCAATTGGTTAGTTTTTATCTCTTCTTAATTGCAGTGAGTTAGTTCTTTTCTTGCTTCGATTTTAAAACAGTGTTCCATAAATTTACTACACATGCTTGGTAAGTGGGGGTCTTAATTCAGGAGGGTTGTCCCAACACCTGGAGGTGTGATTTTTGGTATTATAATTATACTAAAATTAGGATAGGTCAGGGCTATCACTAACATGGTTGATTACTCAAACATACTGATTATTTTCCATGATGTTCCCATCTTCAAGGGTAAATCTAACAAACCTCAGGTAGTCAAAAGTTTTTCTCAACAGTCCCAAGGACAGTCTTCCTAATTTACAAAGAGAGTGCATATTTATTATGCTAGCTTCTAACTTAACTTGCAACATTACTTTGTGTTTTATAAAATACATTTCCATATTTTTAAGCTGGTGTTTTACTTCTGAGGATCTGTAGAGGGCAATAGGAAACACAAACACTGCCTCTTCCGAAGCCCTACATATCCAGGACCGTAATGGGAACAGAGCTAATGAGGATGAACTGAAATCCAGGAGATACACCCACTTCTTTTCACTTCTGCTGAGTACATAACATAAAAGAATCTCAATTTGTCTGCTGCCAGGAAATCTCACAGATATAACAGGGCTGTGATGCTTTTCCTCAACCTGAAATAATTTCTTCTCACTTTCTTGCAAATGTGGAATTTTCTATGAGGTTGCTGCAATTCTGCCTTAAAAAAAAAAATGCTAGTTTTCAATGACACACAGTTTCTGCATGTCTCACTACTAATATTCAGTGCAGTAATAGTGAAGCAACAGTTCCACTCCTATTCTGATTATTTTCCTCTAGCCTTTAGCTTTTTCTCCTGTTGCAGGGGTTTCCCTAACTTAGGAGTGTGTTTCAAAGGCACTTTTTTCACTCATGTTACTCTCATTTTTTTTTTTTTAAATTGAAAACACTAGACACTTATTTATACAACAGCTATGCACAACAGACAAAACAAATTAACTGGAGAAAAAAACAAACTAAAATTTCCAAAGGCTCTGAATGTTGGAGAGTTAGACAGAGGAAAGATACAAGTTGCTAGCATGGCTGATTTAAATGTACTTTGAGTTCTCAAATCAAGTAGCTCAAAACAGGTTATTGCCCCCTTAAAAAAAATAAGAATAGTGGAATGGACAAAATGTTGTTTCCTGTGGGTTTGGGACCACCACCACGATCCTCATTCTTAGCAGCAGCAGCAGATCCCTCTTTTTTTGTGATAACTCCACAGGAAGGGATAGCCAATGTAGGACTAAGCCTGTGTGGCCTGCACATTTGGCTGATTCCAAAGAGAACACAGGAAACCTGAAATCTGTCATACTGTCTCTGTGGGAGAACACATTGGGGTATTTCTCCCCTTTATTCAGCCACCACTTTCCATGGCATTTACAGAAACTCAATGCAATTAATGAATTCATATGCTATTAGAGAAGAATCGAGCAGACAGGCAGTGCAATAGCACACACCTCATTTTCTCAAGCTAAAACCACTAATGCCACGAAGTTCACTAAGAAAAAGCTCCATCCCTTCCCAGTCCACTGAGTGACACCAAAGTTTTTCACTTCACCCTTTGCTTTTCTGTTTTAATGCCGAGAAGAAAAGTAAATCACTGCAAGGCTGGTGTCCATCCTGAAGGGTGGTAATAACACATCTGTACCTGAGAAGACATCCCCAGGAATATCCACTTGCCTCAGGAAGGCACTGAGGACAAGTATGACAGGCTTGGATAAACAGTAGCTGAGGTGTTTCAGTTAGGGAAAAGGGTCCTTTTCCCTCACCACAGGAGGAAATGGTTTGTTCTTGTGAAAACCTGAAACCCACCAGGGGACACCAAGGGCAATTCATCCCTTTTGATCTCTCCTAACTTTTACAGTCCTTGGATGGTTTGTTAATTGAACAAGCAAAACAGACCAAGCTGTCACAGCCTCTTCCTGTGTTCCTGGATTTCTGAAACAGTTGAAGCTCCCAACAGTCTTGAGCTCATTCCTATTCAAGAGAAAGTGGAAATGTGGGGCACAACAGGAGGGGATTTCTTTACAGCAGATTCACACTGGATTAATCAAAGTGGAAAGCTGTATGCCTCTTGGGCTTTTTTGGGTTGTTTTGTTTTGTTTTTCGGAAGAGTGCCTGATAGCATTCATTTCAAGGCTGTGGATGTGAGCTACCATGTTTTCTTCCAAGCGATGCAGAAAAGGCCATGGTGCACCCTGCCAGCCAATTCTTCTTCACACTTCTTTGCTACTTAGTCTTGCGATGTCTGCTCCAAACAAACAGGTTACCAATGAGCTTGTTCATTTAGCATCATTTCTGTATCTGGTTTTCCCTATAAAACCTTACTTTTATGCTCCAGAGCTGGCAATTCAGACATACGAGGTAAAAGGTAGGAGAGTGAGAGATGCACAAAAACACATCTCCACCACCTCCATTCTTGTTCCAATACATCTCCCTAGGGAACATCTGCCTGACTTCCCCAGGAGGAGGCCAGTAAGGGGAAGGTGAGAAGCCAAGCGAGCTAGCGAGGGGCTGCCCAGCCTTCGAGGACACACAGAGAGCTACCACTGCTCGCTGAACTGTGGGCCACACTGTACTTGTGCTAGAAGAAATGCATGTTTGCAGATAGTTCTCAGCAACTTTGCTGTGAAGAAGGACATAATTGTGATTTATTTTAATCGTAGAAGCTGGGTATTGCCTTTTTGGTTTGGGAGCAGGCAGGGTGGAAGAACTGAGGCATTTTTCAACAGAATAACTGCATTTAGAGGCACAGTTGATGGTCATGTACCAAAGCAAGTAAAAATCACTAATGTTCCGCACCTATGTTTTACTAAAGATCTAAACCAAGGATTTAGAAAAATTGTGCACTGCAAATTTAGAGGGGTTTAGGAAAGGAGAAGTGTGCTATGGGAGCTAATACTAATAGATGCTCACAATTTTTAAAGTCACTTTAACAACATAAAAATGTTGCATATTTTTGAGCTAAGCAGAAAGAAATCAAAGTCAATGCTCCCTACTCCAGCATTCTCTGTTCTCTGTTGCAGAACATCAGTCTGGATCATCAAAGTGAAAAATTCTTTGAGCTACATCTCTGCTAAAAAACACCTATGCAGGGTAATACTTCAGTTATGAAGACATAGCACTGCAAGGCTTAAAACTCACTACAGTGGCTAGATATTCCTGTCTTTTATTGACTGAATTTTCCTGCCTGCTGTTTCTCATTTCAGAATTTATGGTTATCACAGAAAAATGTCTGGTTCCTTTTTCTGCTGTACGCTACATGTCACAAAAGAACTTGTAAAGCTTGTCTGGGCAAGTATTTGCTTACCTCTTCCCTTCCCTACCACTCCCCAGGAATCTCTTTGATGATCCCTATAAACCTGGTGAAGCATTTGCCTCATATATTGTACTGCATCAAATTTTTAGGAATCGCAGAACATAGTCATTAATATAATCTGGTCTAGAGACCTTTTTAGTTTTCTGCAGGATCTTTGTAAACTGGGTAAGAAAGCAGCTAAGAAACTGTACTGCATCTGTCCCAGGGGTCCACATAGTGTCAATTCTGCCAACCAGTCTCCACTGCCACCACACTCCTCCTAACCACATACACATCCATCCAGGCTGACAGCCACTATCCTAACAAGGCTCTCATATGCTCTTCTACCATGAAGAAAGCCTCTGAGACAGCTCTGGAGCTGGGTGGAAAGTAAAGCCATATCCTTTAGCTCCAAGGTCAGGAGCAACTCTGCTTGCCCTACTAATTATCTTCAGCTTAAAGAATTCCAATATGCAAATTCCAATTAGAAGGAAGTGTTAGACCAGCCACATAAGCACTAATGTTGCAAACACACTGCAGCTTGCTTTACACAACAATATTTTGACAACATAATTATGTCAGTTAAAAATAAGGAGAAGAGCACAGTCCCAGTATCTTAGGTGTGACAGTCAGAGCTGATGAAATCAGCTGTTGGCCTTGTTGAGGTCACAGTGAATCTGACCTAATTTTTTCAGAAGCAGAACCAGAGTTGTACAGGGACTGCTCAGTTGGCTGTCAATGGATAACAAGCTGTGAAGGCAAGAAAATATAGCCAGGGAGCAATGGGAGCAATGATGAATGATTGGAAGAAGTACATTGGGCACATACGGATCCACAAGAGGATCACCTCCTCCTTTTTTTACCTTCATAATTTTCACTAGAAGAGAAACTACTGAATTCACTAGGTTACTGAGGATCTGCCACCGAACAGGATCCATCTAAAGCTCACAGCAACTGTCATGGGCCCGTGATCATAACAATTAAATACCATCATTAGGAACTCGTCTCAGCTGCCAGTAAATTTCTCAAACGCAGCCTACTCACAAGCCTTCCTATACTTGTAAGTACATATAAAAAGTTAGTTGCAAACTGGTTTATTACCTAGAAACATACAGGATAAGAAAAGAAGTGACTCGGCAGAAACAAAACATCTGTTTTTAATTATTGCTATCAAGCTAACATTTACCTCACAGTCCTTAGAGAAGTCAGGTTTTGCTTGAAGATTTTGTACTGTGAATTCAATGAAGACATCAAGTTAATTTTCCAAAACTAAGAGATCAAATCCCTGTTTTAAATGGGAAAAAAAGCACTGAAATTTCAAGAACAGTACAATTTGTACTTCTATGATAAGATGTGAGCAGTATGAATTATGACTCTGATATTAAACAGTTCTGGTCCATCTAGTACTCTTCCCTCAAGAGCAACTTCAATTTTAATCTCCATTAAGGTTAAAAAAAGACTGAATTAGAAGCATGTTTCTTCTTCAATTGTCTTTAAAACAGAACAGAGGAGTTAAAAATGGCTTGGACAGAGGACAAGGAACTATGTATAGCTAGAGAAAAGTCATCAGTATTGTAGCATGAAAACATACACTTGAGTTTTCAAATAGAAACTGTATGTCTGGATTTTAGTAAGGAACCACTTACAGCCCTTTTCATTCTCTGTGTAATGGACAGGATCAAGAAAAAAACACAAAACAAGCTATGTAGACAACAACATATAAGTTGTTGTCTAATCATAGAAATTAGAAAGTGTTTTTGGCAGTGAAACTCCTTAAGAACTCAAAAACCTCCTAAGCTTCCAAAACTGAGTAAGGAGTGCAGTTGCAAGAGTGATCCTTTTCTGTTAATCTACTGGAGTTTTAAATCTGCAAGGCAGCGTATTTTGACAAAATGCCGCCCGAGAACGAAGTATCCAAGTCACAGCTGCACTGTGTGTTCACTTCAGCAGTCACTTCTACATTACAGGGCATGTTTTCTTCTCATGTATCATCTTCTGTCTCCTGCTTCTTAATTATTAATTGCTTAAGCTCCAGCCATCACCGGCTTAGCTCCCGCAGTGTTAAATTAGGCCATTTTCTGTTTTATGCAAAGAACTTTAATGGTATAAGCATGGTGATCACTAATCAAAGCCACTTAATAATTGTGGGGTTTTTTTGAGTGCACCATCATTTCATTTGCACACGTGCAATGAAGAATCATCTTCAAAGGCCCAGACAGTAACATTTCAACCTTCATTTTATTGCTCTCTTTTCATTGAGGGAA
>NW_010146053.1:21549-22170 GCF_000699245.1 Pterocles gutturalis
GGGAAAGAGCGTGCCTTCGTCAGCCTTGGTGCATCCCTAGGGCCTAGGGTCTATTCCATGTTTAGTTTACAGCTTTCAAACCAAACTCTAGGGCCTAGGGTCTATTCCATGTTTAGTTTACAGCTTTCAAACCAAACTCTAGGGCCTAGTCGCAGGATTCACCCTTACAGCAACAGCCCTGTTTGATATTCAGGTAACGGCAACTGACCGGATTGTGTCATTAAGCGTGCATCCACTTGTTGTTAAGCTCACAAGTAACATGTGACACTAAGCAGCGCGAAGCTGCTTCCTCCTTGCGCGCTGGCGTACAGCTCTCACCTGTCCCCAGCACCCAGGGGAAGAAACCACCAGCCAGCACCTGCAGGCACCGGCACTGCCCAGGGGCCAGCGAGGCCCTGCCCGCGTCTGGCACATCTCGACCTTCGCACTGCCACAGCAGCCTGGGCGGCTGGGGAGCTCCCAGGGGAGCCAGCGGGGACCAGGTTTGGAACGTGGTATAGGCATAGCTGGTGAAACACCCCCGGGGCTCGAGTGGCACCTCAGGGAGTGGGGTAACAGCCCCCCAGCTCCCAGGAGAGGGGCCAGCGAGAAGTTATCCCAACCTGAACTAATACATTCAAC
>NW_010146054.1:0-15969 GCF_000699245.1 Pterocles gutturalis
TCTATGATTCTATGATTCTATGAAGACCAGGTTGCTCAGGGCTTTGTCCAATCAGGTCTTGAAAAGCTCCAAGGACAGAGATTGCACAGCCTCCTCAGGCAATGTGATCAAGGGCTGGACTGTCCTCAAGGTGAAAATTTTTTTCCTTTGAAAAAAGGAAATTGAAATCTCTTTTGCTTCAACTAGTCCCTGGTGTCTCACATCCTCCCACCATGCACCACTGTGAAGAGCCCAGCTCCAACTTCTCCACAACCTCACTGCAGGTACCAGGGGCTGCTGTTGAGTACCCCCAAAGCCATTTTGTCTGCAGGCTAAGCCAGCCCTGGTACCACAGCCTTTCCTCACAGAGCAACTGCTCAAGTCCTCACTGAACTGGTATCCCTCCACTGAACTTGCTCCAGTTTACTGTACTTGGGGACCCAAAACTGGGCACAGTAGTCCAGATATGGTTTAAGAAGTGCTAAGTAAAGGGCAAAATAACTCTTTCATCTGCTGGTTGCTCAAGAAGTTGTAATAACTTGCCATGCTGCTGAGGCACGCTATTGGCTTCTCTTCAGTCCACTGTGCTCCACAAACACCAGGAACCTTCCTGCAGAGCAGCTGCCCGGGGCACCCAGTACCCAGCCTGTCCCATCGGCAGGGGCTCTTCTTTCCTACATACAGGACTTGGCATTTATCTTCATTAACTTTTTAAGATTTCTGTTAGTGCATTCCTCCTTGCTGTCTAGGCCCTGGATGTCAATCCTGCCCCTCAAGTGTATCAGCTGTACCAATATCACCCAGTATGGTGAAATCTGGAAACTTGACAAGAGCACACTGTCACCTCCTTCAGGATATTGATTAAGTTGTTAAACAGGACAAGTCCGTTGTGGTACTCTTTTTGTTACCTGCTGCCTGATAAAGTGTGACCCATTAAGCACTGCCCTCTAAGCCTGGTAATCCAACCAATAGTTTCCATCCATCCAGACCATAAAGTCCCAAATTGGGTAGGAGAATATTGTGGGAAACGGTGGCCAAAGCCTTGCAAAAGTCAAAGTAAATGACATTCACTGCTCTTCCCTTGTCCACAAATCCAGTTATTTCATCACAGGTGGCAACCAGGTTGGTCAAGCATGATTCACCACTAATAAAATCCATGCTGACTTCACAGTAACCTTCTTCTTGTCACCAGAAATGCATTTCAGGAGGACTTGCTCTGTATGTTCCAAGGAACCAAACTAAGACTGACCAGCTTGTAGCACTCTGCATCATCATTTTTGGTCTTTTTTTTTAAGATGAAGGCAATATTTACCTTTCTACAGTCAGAGACCTCCACCGATCTCTAAAAGACACTGGCCTCGTGGGAACACCAGACAGTTTTCATCAGTGACTTGGATGCAGGACTCATGGACACTTATGGGTCAAGTTCTCTCAAATAATTCCTGACTTGACCTTTACCCATTAGTGGTAGTTCTCTCCTTGAACCTTGCCTGCAGGCACAGAAGCCTGGGAGACTGTCCTGGTGAAGACTGAGACAAATACAGCACTGAGTATATCAGTCTCATCTCATCTCCAGTCACTAAATTGCCTGAATCATTAGGCAATGAGTCCAGGTTTACTTTGTTCAGCTTTTTGTTACTATTGTATCAGTGGAAGCTGATTGTCATCCTCAAGGCCCTTTGCAAGCCTTAACTACAGCTGAGCTTTGGCTCTTCTAACATCATCCCTCTGTGGCCAGACAGTGTTTCTAAATTCCTCATTTATAAGCTGTCCTGTGCTTCCACAACCTGTATACTGCCTTTCTGCACTGGAGATCCACCAGGAATCTGCTGTTTCACAGATTTTATTTATTTTATTTTATTTATTCAAGCTGGTCTCCTGATACCTCTACTGTTTTTCAGGAGCATTGTGATGGACCGTTCTTTCATTTGGGGCAAGATGTCCTGAAAGGCCTGCTAGATTTCCTGAGCTCCTTTGCCTTCAGAGCTGCCTTCCAGGGGATCATACCTACAACACTCCTGGAAAAAAACATTAACTGTTCCTTTGAATTTCAGCTTCATCTCTGTTGAAGTTGGAAGGAGCCAATTATAGCTGACATCTGCATGTGAGTGTTTAGAGGCTCATCTTTGTTGCATTCCAAGTCAAGCAGTGGGAGATTCCCCAGCAGGAGCAAAAGTCTTCCTTGGCATCATAGTAGTCCTGTTCCTCAGTACTTCCTAAGAGTTTGTCAACAACAACTTGTTCGGGAAATGGAACAAGAGAGCTCAGCTTGAGCAGGGAAATCTACTTCTTCTCAGATCTCAGGTACCTCTTCTCAGATGCTTTCTGGTGACCTGAAAATCACGTGTGCCAAGTGGTTTTGCCAAGTGTCAAGTGGAATCCAAGGATGTGACCTCATATTGGAGGTTACTACAGGGCAGAGATTTGGCACTGAAGTGAGTAGGCAGCAAAGTATTTCTAGGAAGACAAAGTAACAGGAGTGATATGAGTAACATATTTTCCTAAAAAAATGCTCTAACTTGGCTTGATTGAAAATGCTGAGCTGAAATTTTGAGGGGGAAGGACAAGCAAGACTAACATTGTTCTGCAAGCAATGCATCCCCGCTGTCTTCTTCCAGCAAGCATATTGTGTCACAGATGTTTCCAAGCTGTTCTGATGCCTACCAAACAACAACTTTTGTCAGCTTTTCAGGGAATTTCTTCTAACTTCAGTGAGTTGAATGTCAGACCTCAGCAGTAGAAATGACTGCAAACTTACCCCAAATAACTAGTCAAAGGTAATGAAGGAAGAGAGGATAAACAAGGATTCAAAGGGAAGACAAGCAGCCAGGTGGAAAACAGAAACAGCTCAAACAGAGCAGACACACAGAAGTGCACAAAATTGACTTACCAAGTCATATCAAAGGTTCTTAGCTTGTTTCTGGCAGTGGTCACAAATGGATGTCTTGGGAACAGGAATCTCCCAGGATCCAGCAATTTGCAGCTCATGTATTTTAAGACAGAGGTGTTGGTTTTTTATCAAATAACCCTTAATGGTTGTTTTATTTTTGTTTGGTTTTTTTCTTCCAGTTGGTTGTTGAATCCCTGCAAACTTTTGGCATATGCAACATAGTTTAGTAAGGATTTCCACAGCTTAATTACGTATGGTGATAGACAGACACCTTCCTTTCGTTATTTTGAACTTCCCTTCTCACCTTGCCCATTAAATCTCACAGAAGTGTGTAAACTCGCAATATCTTCCCTCAGACATCTGTCATCTAGGCTGAAGAGTACTATTCAATTTAAATGCTTCCTGTAAAGGTGTCATTTCATGGTTATGATCATCTCTGTAATCATTATTCTAGGCAAAGCAAAGTTGCTTTGCAGTGGGGAAAAGTAGAGGAAAACTTTGAAGAAGGTTTGGAAGAGCAAATGACCGGAAAGATGTGAGAAGTTTCAGGCATGAAGAAAAAGAGCAGAAGGGAATGAGGGAAGGTTGGGCTGTTTCCTTATTTGATTACACCATTACTAGTGCAGAGTTATTACTGCAACCAGCTCCTACGACAACTACAGTCAATTACTACATTTGTCTTAGAATACTGTTTTGATCAAGAAGCTACCATATTAGGATCAAATACAATGTAGAAAGCTTAAAAGGCATCCAAAAAAAAACCTTAAAAATATTGCTTGGGAGTTAACAAAAGTTTCAGAAGTGTTGTGACTTGAAATTTTGACCTTTCGTCTCTTTCTTTTTTCAGATTTTTACCAGATGACATTTTAGAGGTCATCTCTTCAATAGAGGGAAATCTTTGCAGGTAGCTGGGTTGTTTTGTTCTCTCTCTAGAGCATTACATGCTATCCAGACTTGATGTCAAATCTTTGGACTTTTTGCACTGCTACTTTAATGGAAACAGCAATTATTTTATTTATTCATTGAAATCTTACATTCATGTAAAGTATTTAAAATGTGAATAAACTGACTTCTGTTCCCATGCATTGTAACAAATTTAGTTTGATGTACATTTTCTCTGACTGATGGCTTGAGAAAGCTGTTCTGGCATTTCAAGCTCTTTACTCTTTTGTACATATGGCTTTATCACACAGAAAAAAAAAATACAAGGTCACAAGTCTCTCTCTAAAATCAATAAAGACAAAAGTAATGAATGATTCTGGACCTTAATTCATACTAACATGATTCAGTTTTCTAAAGAAAAAAAGTTTAAACTTTCATTATAATCCAGGCATGAAAGAGGTAGCATCATGGGAAATATTAGAATAGCATAGAAAGCTGAGATGTAAACTGCAGGATATTTATTCAGCATTTGGAATTATTGTTCATTCAAGAACTACTTATAGAGTATTAACTCCTGCTGGGAAACCCTCCTTACTGCAAGAATTCTGCATGGCTTGAGTAAGATCCCACTTACATAGCTAACTTTTTAACTCAGGTGAGTGGAAACTCCCCATTATGACTCTTCAAAAATAGACTTATTTTTCTTTAAGTAGTAAAATCTCATGAACAAAATATCATGAAAGACAAATATCGTACCTCAGAGAAACAATCAAGTTGCTATAGCTGAAGCCACATCGTGAATCAGTGACATAGCTCACATGCATTTCCCTCCAAGCTAGACTCTGGGGCACTCTGTAGTCTGGTTGCCACTCCTGCCATTCAGCGTTAAACCTTATTTCTTTGGTGTTTGTAGATTAAATGGTGATACCAATCTTCCAGACCTTCCCCAACCATCCCAACAGGTAACAAGTTTTTCCTACAGATATTGGATTGAGATCTCTGTCAGCAAGAGCTATGCATATGCAGTTGAACTGTGTCTTAGAATCATAGAATTATAGAATGGTTTGGGTTGGAAGGCACCTTAGAGCTCATCTAGTTCCAACCCCCCTGCTATGGGCAGGGATACCTCCCACTAGACCAGGTTGCTCAAAGCCTCATCCAGCCTGGCCTTGAACACCTCCAGGGATGGGGCATCCACAGTTTCTCTGGGCAACCTGTTCCAGTGTCTCACCACCCTCACAGTAAAAAATTTCAGCTTTTTTCAAACTCTCTTTCAGCTTAAAGTTGTTACCCCTCATCCTATCACTCCACTCCCCAATAAAGAGTGCCTTCCCAGCCTTCCCGCAGGCCCCCTTCAAGTAGCGCTATAAGGTCCCCCCGGAGCCTTCTTTTCTCCAGGCTGAACAATCCCAGCTCTCTCAGCCTGTCCTCATAAGGGAGGTGTTACAGCCCTCTGATCATCTTTGTGGCCCTCCTCTGGACCCGCTCCGAAAGCTCAATGTCCTTCTTGTGTTGGGGGCCCAAGAATAGACGCAGTACTCCAGGTGGAGTCTCATGAGAGCAGAGTAGAGGGGCAGAATCACCTCCCTCGACCTGCTTGCCACGCTTCTCTTGATGCAGCCCAGGATCCAGTTGGCCTTCTGAGCTGAGAATGCACACTGCCAGCTCGTGTTCAGTTTTTCATCTACCATCACCCACAAAACCTTCTCTTCAGGGCTGTTGTCTTCTATGTGAAGACAACAAAATTTAAAGTACAGAAACTGAGGCATGAACATTGAACAGCCAGATATGACAAATTGTGTCACGTTGTGAAGTCATCCTGCAAATAGTTCTACAAAAAACCAGGGAGTCTAAAATTCCTGTACCAGTGCTAAATAAAGCTAAAATTTTTCATCTTACATAAATATGTTATCAAAAGCCTAAGCATGGATAAGATTCACTCCTATGTAGCCTGATGAACAGATCTTAAAGTGACTGATTAAAATGGAGCTTAAATGCCTTAAAGTGGAAAACCTCTTACCACTTTTGATCATGAGAATGGAACTGAGAACAGAGAATGTAAAGTCACTTGCAGAAATAATATTCAAAACTCACATCCCTGAGAAGACATCAAGTCACACTGTATGTTATACTTCACTTGACCACTTGCATATTTATCTCTATCCCTAACAGCAGCCAGGGGGGATTTACCACTTCTCAGAGTTAAAAGAGGCTTTTGTAAACTAAACCATATGCTGGTAACTGCTAAAAATGCCCAGAAGAAGGAAAACATCTGCTTTATCTCCAAATCATTTTTTTTTCTTCAGCTGTGTGCAGCTTTCTGAACTGTGCATAAATCTGAAAGGCAATAGAGGAGATTCTAAATAAATATGAATATTTTTGAATGGAGAAGCAAAAAAAAAACACAAGGCAGACGGGTGGGCAAGGTTAGGATGACTTAGAATTTAAGCAGTGGAACACAAGGTGGATTTAAAAATAATAGTTTTTTAGTTTTAATTTTAAAAAAGGACTGAACAATGCAACCATGGCCATGTTTTTACAAGCATAGAATTTAAGAAAACATCTCTGTGATCATGTTCATGTTCATCATGTACTAGATCACTTCCTCATAAGATCCATCTCAGTGAACTAATCCAATTGCACCTTAAATATTAATTGGATTTTTTTATTCCCCCTAGTCAGACTAGAGAGGCAGTGGAGAGTGTGGTTGTGAAGGTGACAAGAGAGAGAAGACAGCTCATATCATCTTCTTGTACTCAAAAATCAGAGAGAAGCTAATATCCCGGATAGGATGTGTTCAGTACTGGGGATACAATGAAATGCCCTAAGAAGAGAAGGATGGTGGCAATGTTCTGAAGGAGGGCTTTTCCCTTTGCATTTTGTCATTCAGTTGAGGGATGTTTTTTGTCATGTTAGATGATATCCTTAGCCTCTGAATCATTCAAGGTATACTGAGGGAGGCAGAGAGAAAACAGGACAGGATAGAGAAATTGTAACCAAACATGTCATTTTCTATATTGTTTGCATGATGCTGGTACTTGCTGTTGCCACTGTATATCTTTTCTAAAAGGTATAGATAGTTCTCGTAAGGAGCGCCAATAGATTGTTCAATTATATGACAAATGACAGACTGATTTATGCCTATACTTTCTCCAGTCATGAGTTAGGAAGGCACTGTTGCTAGGAAGCCAAGAGCAGTGAGGATTTCAGCTGCAGCAAGAAAACTTGGATTCATCATGCTGCACTCTCTAAATCTCATTTAACTCCTCAGAGAAAGCACATTTGTTTTTCAAATCTATATATTTGACTTCTCCCTCTGACAGATATACCAAAAACTGCCTAGGTGAATGCATGATCTTACAATGTCATCAGTCACAATGAATTTTTAAATATTATTTAAATTTCCTCTGAAAATAGTACTGTCCTTGTTCCAAAGTTGTGATATGCCTTTTCAGCCCCACACCTGGCAATTAATACAACCACAGAGTTAAGATGATACCAGAAAGAAGAGAATGATCTGGGGTCTTAAACCTACACTTAGGATCTAAATTAAAAGTTTCATTTTTAAAAAGGGCTGAGCAACAATCAGCTCTAATGTAGGTCAAAGAGCTCTGAAAATCAGACCATTAATTTCAGTACCTAAATATGAATTTGAAAGTCAATACAATGTTTGAAAGTCAATAAGAACATTTGAAGTAATTTTAGCTTTAAAAATCCATCCTTAACCTTAAGCTCCTGTTTTTATTCAAGTCGTATCTGGAAGAGCTTGGCTTGTCAGAGCTTCTGAGCACCAGCGGTCCAACTGGACATGCTGTAATTCACGGGCACTCAGCTTTCCTCAGCAGAAGGCTGAAGGTGTCTCAGATTAGTGTTACAGACGAACACTCTGATCCTGAGTTTTAAGAGTTATTTACATTGACTGGGAAATTAGCAGGCAGGTAGAGGGGAGGGAAGGGGTTATCCATGATACCTCTGTTGCATCACTGGCCTGGCAATAAGTGGAACCTGGCAATACCTGAAGAGGATATGAAGTCTGTCAGAAGAGTCTGGAAGGGGACACAAAACCACAGTACAAGTCCCACAAGGCAAAGCTGTAATTTCCTACAGAAAGCACAAATTCAGGTCATTTCCAAAATGCATTTTCCACTGCAAAACAATTTTGACAGACAAAGATTGACCAGCCACTGTTACACATATTTTTCTAAACAGTTTCCCAAACTTCTTAATCATAATCACTGACATTGCTCAAAAATTCCTCTCTATCATGAGACTCTTAGCTGAAAATCCTGTGTAATAAACAGTATTCTGCTTATCATCTTGGGAAGCACTAGTCTAGATATTCAGAAGAGTTATTTAATTTGCTCACAGGTTTTGAACATCACCATTGAAAGAAACAGAGAGCAGTAGAGCAAATCAGCTTTCACATTTGTTGTTATTGTTTCTGTCATGAGACACTGGGAATAGTAATGGAAAGAGAAGGGAAGAAAGGAGGGTTTGGATTAAAGCACATGTTCAAGGATATATTAATGTAGGTAAAATTTTAAAAGTATGTGAACCTAAAAAATTTCGTTCAGAACACCATTGGAACAAGGCGGAAAGTGTTATTTTATTTACATAAAATGTTGCCAAACATTCAAGTCATCCTCCAAAACTAACAGAGAATGTCTAGATGTCTCTTTTAAAAGTTTCTCTGTCAAAGTTTGAATCTTATTGTTACACCAGTTTTTAGAGAAAAATTATCAGAAACTAAAGCTAGGTCAAAACAAATCAAGTGTGACCTCCACAAAAGTTAACTGGAGTCTGTACATTTATTTTTAAATTATATTTTGTTGTCTCCTCTGATCTAGACGGGCAGTAGGCCAAGCTAAATCCCTCAACCTTAACTGAAGCCCAATTAACTAAGATAAATTGTCAAATCAGCCTGGAGAGGTGATTAGCATTATTTAATCTTCAAAGTTGAGGCTATTGACCAAAATAGGTATTCCACTGAGTATCACAGAGCATTTGCTTCCAAATCCACCATTTCTCTAGCTGAAGCATTTTCTGTGGTAGATAGATCCCTTAAAGTTGGGAAACTGAAAATCCAGTCCCAGAATTCCTACTGTTTCAGATCAAGGCAAAAAAGTCCGTGACTGCTCTATCGCATGACCTTTTCTTTTTCTATGAGAAGGAGTTATTCCTTCCAGCCATCTTTTCAGTCTTTCTTACATATATTTAACAAAAGCCTCAGTCCTTCACCCTTCCTGTTCCACCTACTTGCTTCAGCTGCATCAGTGGAGCCACACAGGGTTGGTTAACACAGGGTTTATTTACTTTCCATGCAGAGCTTTTTGATATTGCCAGACCGAGGTGTTAAACACAGGCTTCCATCATCTTGCCAACTATACCTCTGGTCCCTGAGTCTGCCCTTCCAAGACCAACTCCAAACCCAGCTTTCTTGTGCACCTGGGAACTCAATTCAGTGGTGAGCTACAGGGGGCTGTGGGGCTCCCTTAAACTTTGCCATTCAAACCTGGGTGTAGCTGTACACTTGATGGAAATCTGGGAACAGATGTTGCCCAAGTCCCATTGTGTGCTAAGATACACACAATATTAGTCATTGACAATGAAGGAGACTGCAGTTTTTCAGTCCTCCCAGTATCCCTACCTCTGGCCTCTCAACTTTTACATATGAAAGCCTCCTAGCCAGAGTGAATAGAAGTTGCTGAGGGAGGTGGTAGATGTCCCATCCCTGGAAACGTTCAAGGTTGGGTTGGATAGGGCTCTGTGCAACCTTATCTAGTGGAAGATGTCCCTGCTTACTGCAGGGGAGTTGGACTAGATGACCTCCATGGTTCCTTCCAACTCAAACTATTCTATGATTCTATTATTCTAAGTACAACTTTCTCTGTGTTCTTTCTAGCAATCAAAGAATTAAATGCCAGCTTCTGTCCTCAAGATAGTGCAAATCTTTAAAGATTAATTACCTTTTGCATTGTATCTGAGTATATTACTTCTCTCCTAGCTCTAGTCTTGTATTTCCATGCTAAACTCATGATGTTGTGAGTATCAGATATTGTAAATGTTTTTTTGGATGAAAAGAAGTTACTATGATCCAAAACTATCATGTTATGCTTCTTCTATTTATCTGTTTATCTGTCAGAGTGACAAACCTGTTTATCAGGATTACCTAAAGTGTGGGAGGTATTACTGCTGATTCTCAAGTATTTCAAATGCAGCCTTCTCAGCAGCAAAGTCATGATTAATGAAGAGCACATGTGGAAAACAATACAGAGCACTCTTGAAAATCAGGTTTCACTAACTGTTCCTTATCTTCAAATTACCAGCAGTACACTTACTCTCACTATGCAAATATTCACTGAATTTTGTGCTTAAAATACTCTTAAGTAATGTTTACCAGAAATAACCTATGGATGTTTTGCTCTTTGCAAAAATTGATAAATCCGTGTATGCTGAACAGGATTTCAATAACTCTGCTAATCATGTGATATAAACTGGGCCCACTTTCGTGTACACATGCTGTTTTGCAAGGTCTGTCATGGATTTTTTTTATGACTATTCAAGAACACTCAGGCTACAGAAAAGGACATTATTGAACTCTTGGATGAGGCAAAGGGGATGCAAAGGATATTTTTTCTATGAAAATCTGCTCTTAAACTTCCATTACTGACTGTATATAAGACTCATGGAGCACAAAAAAAGCTTCAAGATACATATTGTGAAACAGTTCTGTTCATTTAGTAAGAATATATGTTTTGCACAGTGAAGGCGATATATGATAGCTGAAGTATTGGCATTAATATTGATTTGGATATGCCCTAGTAGACTAGAAGAAATTGTGAAAAAGACAAAACAAAGTGCGCATATTGTCTTAGGTTACTAATTATAAGTGAAATGTTTTATTTTTTCTGCACCAGCAATGAGATTGTTTTCACCCAGTTTTGATAACTAGCACGTAATCATCTCTTTTCAGCTAAACACCTCTGTCTTCTGACTCTTCTCACTAGAGGAAAGAAGATGCAACTTCTCCAAGTTACCGTTTATTTTAGGACAAAGTAACTATTTTCTCTCATTGATGACCACAGATGGAGGTTAGATGGCCGGCTTAATCTAGGCACATGACTTTTAGCTGAACATTGGTGAGATGAATCTTGTCTTCAACATACAGACACCAAAGCCCAATATCTGAAGCCCAGTACTGTCACTGAGAGCAGAGAAAATTGCAGATTAATTTAGCATTTTGAACATGAGGCTGTGCTATTTAAGGTTCATGGTTTTCTGAGGAGTAAGCATTTAAGCACCTGTTTTGAGAGTCTATTTCGTCATATGATGTCAATATGATGGTGAAACAAAACAATAAAAATGTGCAAAATAAAAAACCTATTTGTACAAGAATTTCACCTATAAAAACTGAACATCAAGTTTCCAGAAGAAACTTAAAACTTAAAATACAAAATGGGAAAAAATAATGTTGCATTTAAAGAGAAGGATTTCAAAGACCATAAGGTCGTAAAGTCAAGGTAAAAAAAGTAGGGTGTTCAAGGACAACAAGGGTCTCAAAAAAGGAGGGCTAAGGTTGGAAAGGGCAATACAGAGTGCTTCAAGTCAACAGAATATATCTACTTATGTGGATAGATTTAGGATTAGACTTGTAGGGAGAACAGAGAAGTCAACAGAATGTAGCCCATGAAGTACAAAATTTGAGAGGTCTGGGGAGGAGCAAATCATTAAAAAGTCCAGATGAAAATGAGAATGACATACATAACATAGAGCAAAAGTAGTATAATGTGGTACAGTATTATAAAGGTCATTATCCTTTCTTGGGAAATCCTAAAACTCAGGGTTTCTCACCTTAATTACTATTCTATTAATAAGGAAAGACGTATCTTAAGCTGTTATATGACGTGGTAAGGGAAGGGGCAGCTTCATTTAGCACATTTTGTTCTCTGCAGAGAACAAAAGTCTTGCCTTTATGATTAAATATTCTTTTTGACAAAAGCAGCCAATTAATTGCACATATGTTGTATCATACCTACAAAACCCAAATGGCAAATGGTCTCTGGGCAGACAGTTGATGTAAGAGGAAGGAAGGGACCTTTATATTTGTAAAGACAAATGACTTCAGTGTCAAATTTAATTTGAAACAATTCTGTCAGAGACTGAAGGCAGTCATGACTCAGTCAATGGAAAGATCCAAACCATGACAAAGACTCTTACTTCCCAAATGAGAGATGTGATACAAGTCTCTTCAACACAAAGAAAAGAATTATCAGTGAAACTTGTCTTTTAAAAAGTCAATATAAAAAGCATGGAAATAACATGTATTATCTTTTTATTTTGCTCAGACTTTAGGTTAACAAGGTATGCTTACTCCTTGTCAGAAATATGAATATCCACCCTTACTTTCTTCTGGACCTCAGGTGGGTGAGTACTGACTTGACTACTGAGAACAGCAAAAGGATTGTTTTTATTAACTATTGTCTGCACCTGTTTGGGACATATTTCTTATTAAATGTATGCACATTATTTATTAAATATAGAAGAAAAAATTCTGAAAACTGACTCAAATGAGAAGGAAGAAAATGACATTTTTCTACACCAGGCTTGAATGATATGGAAGGCAATGTTATTCAAAGTGCCAGCAGCATATGCCAGCTTCAGCTAGAACAAAAAAGGAAAATCTGTTGCTTAAATACAACAGCACACTTTGAGGATCTTATGTGTGCTTATTCTGAACTTAAAGAGTTTAATGTCTTTAAGAAATTCTAAGTTTTGACATTTTGTTGAAGCTGTTGTTAAGTATTGGTCTTACTGTAGGATTCTCTGAATGAAATACTGCATCCTGCGCTTTACAGAAGTTCAGAACAGATTATCATAATGGTCACTTCTGTCCTGAGAACCTGTCTGAGAAAGTACTCATTAAAGTTATTGCATCTTGTCCTTCCAAGTCACCTTTCCCAGTTAATTGCCTACAGTAGGAATGAGTTAGCTGCATTTCAAGTGAAGATCAGTGGGCTGCAGTGCTCCCTGCCATGCTGGAAGGACACTGAAGTGCAAAGAGCTTTGCTCCAGATAACTTGAGGTCAATCCATATGAAACAGCTTGAACTGTATGAGACAAAAAAGGTTGCCGCTGTACATACCAGTGCTGTTACGTGGTCCCCATGCTGTTGCTGAAACAGCCACAAAGCACTGTATCATTCACAGGGTAAACTGGTGTATGACAAACTCATGTGAAACTTTTGAGCTGCCTTTTCAACCAAGGACAGCTCAGAAGTCCTTATTCCAGGACTCCAGAACCTTTTTTGGTAGTTTATTCCCTTTACTGGAACTGGTCATGAACCACAACCCATATCTTTGAAGATTTAATGTCTCAGAGCCCCAACATACCGACCAGAGGGGTTTGGAATAGGCTCAGATTTCATATCTAGGATCAGTACCTGCTATCCAGGATACTTTCTAGGAAAAAGTTTGGCTGATCTCCACAGCCTCCGCAAAATTCACTTAAAGGGACTGACAGCTGTCAAGGTGTCATGGTTTAAAACCAGCTAGTGACGAATGCCACACAGCCACTCACTCACCTTCCCCTCTCCCAGGGATGGAAGACACAATTAAAGGGGTAAAGGGAAAAGACACTCATGGGTTGAGATAAGAACAATTTAAGAACTAAAATAAAATAAAAGTGAAAATAATAATTATAATATTAATGATAATAATAATAGTAATAGCACAAGAATATACAAGAGTGACACACAGTGCAACTTCTCACCACCAGATGACCAAGGCCCAGCCCATTCACAGCGAATGATCCCAGAACAGGGAGAGTCCTGAAACCACAATCCCAGAAAAGACAGAAGAGTCCAAGAATCTGAGAGTCTATGAGAGCCAACCCAGAGAGAGAGAACTTCCAGACAGATCCTCATCTTTATACTGGGCATGCAATGCATGATATGGAATAGACTATTGACCAGTTTGGGTTTCAATCCTAAACCTAAGGTCAAGTCCCAAGCCAGTAATTGTGGGCTATGCTCCCTTCTAGCTTTTTGTGCAGCTGCATACCAGCAAAACGTGGAAAGTTGGAAACATCCTTGACTTTCCTGGTAAAATCTATAAACATCAGTATGTTATAAACATTCTTCTCAACACAAATCCAAAACATAGCCTCATACTAGCTACTATGAAGAAAGTTACTCTGTCCCAGACGAGACCAGGATGCATGGACTGCAACTTAATTTGAGCAGCTGAAACCACAGTAGAGTTTATAATACAAGTTCATCTTAATCACAGATCTTTATCTATTATTTTCATATAAAATACACACTGGCCAATCACTGTTCTCTGTAGTGTAGCTAAGATGTTTGCTGATAAAATGCCTTTTGTTTAAAAAAGGCTTCAGAATAACTAAAGTTGCCTTAGTTATCCCCTTCCTATGCATTATAGGGAAAGTTTCAGAAAATTACCACCACTTTTAATAATCTAAAAATCTACAGCATAAAAATAAAATTTTAAATAATTTGTTATAATTTTTCTCCTGAAGAAATTTTTAAATGTGTCAAGTGGCAGGACTGTTACTTCTAAGACTTTGGTCTAACATGAGATTGCAGGAACCCTTCTGGCCCTTAATAGGCAGAGCCTTATACTTACCTGCTAACCTCCCAAGTACTCCTTAAAGTTCTACTGGACACTACTTATGAGGAAAATACAGGAATAAAAACAGATTACTTACTTTTCCACATAGGGGCATGTGGAAATATCCCTTGACCAGAAGCTGTATGCCCTGGTTTGCTATGGAAAAATGTATATGGTCTCTTTCATTCTCCATGTGATATTAGCAGTGGTGCTTTTCCCCCATTCAGTGGTACGTTCCTTTTGTCCAGTTTTGTTTTATTTTATTTTCTAATTTGCAAGGTGTGTGTGTTGTGCTAAGGATTCAAGCTGCTGCTTTTTCATCCCTAACATCAAATGCAAAAATTATAAATGAGGCCAACCAAAAATCATTCACAAAAGAAAAAGAGGCTTTGAATATAATAGCCTGTAGAATCTGACTAATGCTGTCATTTTCCTCCTTTTCAATAGTAATAAAAAATTATATTTTGTGGGAGCATATCACCACCAAAATCTTATTTAAAATATAACTCCTCTGTCATTGAGCTGTTCATATTTTTCAGGGTCAAAATGTTGTAACCAGTTCCAGATTTAGGACCCCGGGCTCGCTCTGCATTTCTCACTACTGTATCCTGAGCATGTCTGCTAAGACAGTTTCAAGATTCTGTTCCCCAAACTCTTTCAGAAACCTCTAGGAGAAAAGAAACAACCTGAATCTTCAGCCAGAGGATCAAAAAGTCCCCAGGTTAAACTATCTGTGACTTCCAACCATCATATTAAAATTCAAATTAAAACCGATCAGGGAAACAAAAGCCCTGCTTTAGAGACCATAGACTCTAATATTGACAGATTCAACACAAATCACTAGGATGCACATGCAAATCTAACAGCAGATGTTATAGCCAAAGACATCAGCTTTGCAGTTTTGAGTAAAATGAGTTATTCTGCAGTTGGTTTGGAAGTGAATGATTGCTTGTTGCATACATGGTGAGGGGATATCTCATGTGTGAAAGTTAGAGAAGGTAAATAAAAGCACAAAGTTAGAGAAGGAAAAGGAAATTAATTTAAATATAGTCAAATCTAATTAACTTCCACTATAAAACACTCAGCCAGGTCCATGCTGCAGAAGGAGGGAGAGGATTACAACATGGCAGCAGGAGAAGAGTGACTCCTTCAAACTGCAGCAGCTCCATCACCAAGAAGGGTGCCTCTCCAGCTGCAGGGCTGGTGCCCTGGGAAGGCAGCAAAGAGGTTGCAAGAGATGGAGAAGTTGCCCCAATGTCACTGTACCAACCTGCATCATTCTTCTGGAACATGCAAAGTTTTGAATACTTAAAAAAATTCAGCTGAAAGTAGATAACTGGAGATTATTTAGGGAACTTTATACACAGCATTATGCTCAACAGGAACCCTTTCAAGATATAAATTGGGTCAGCACAACAGATTACGTGGTAAAAGTTTGGGCATTTTGTGTAGAAATCAACACCACCTTACCTTTATTTGAAGGTATTATTCAGCAACAACATTGCAACATCCTAAAATTCATCAGACTATATAGAGTCTGAAAAAGTATTGTAAGGAAAAGCATATGCCAATTGCTTTTCCCCTTTCCCT
>NW_010146054.1:16000-17305 GCF_000699245.1 Pterocles gutturalis
CTCCATTTTTCTATTTGTCTACCTCCATACCTCCAGATCCTTTAAATAATTATTTTTTTTAAAAACCATTTGTGGGAGTACATCTATCTTTATGAATCCAGAATTCATTGTATGCTTTATACCCTACCAAAATGGAAAAAGAAGAGTAGAAACTGTGCAGGAAGGTATTAGGATGGTCTGCATCAACATGGAATGCGTTCCTCAATTATTTTTTGTTGTCACTTGTTCAGTCCATTTTACATAGCAAGGTATTGGACTGTTATAGTATTGCTCAGGAAAGATTATAGAATTCTACAATAATCAAAGACATGTCATAGGAAATTGTGCTGCACCAATGCTTCTCAGGGCTTGGGATGATTATTTTTATTCAGAATCTGAGAGACTGTTCTGCAGTCAAGAGACCTTATGTTAGGAAATATTGAAGATGGACATAAATAAGCCAACAGGGCATGTACGTGTGTCATGCTATGTCCTAATACCACAAAATATTATGCCAGAATTAGACGCAATTAGAACAGAAATTCTGTAAGGACAGAAGACAGCGCAGTGAAGCAGTGTCGTGAAAGTTTGCAGATATCCTTATATTTGTTTCGTGTGAATTAAAGCTGATAGTCCTCCTCTTTCAGGAATGTCCTATTTCCCCAGGAAAAAAAAAAAAAAAGAAAAAGCCATGGAGAAGAAACAGAGAGTCAGTTGTTCAAGTCCTTTAATAAGGGGTACTGAGCTGCATTGTTAAAAGGCTGCAGTGACTCTCTTTCAGAAGAAAAATATGTGGGATGAATCAAGACACTCCCTTGCTGTAGTGACTTCCAGGACAGAACAGTTTCATGTAATTCATACTGAATACCAAACTGAAAAGTTAGCCTGCTGCTTTGCTGTCTTCCTTTAAATTTGTAAGAAAAATTGCATCATGTTCTCAGTTACTAGAAATAAAAGAAGCCATCTGGGAGCACCAGATAAATTGAAGGTTGCCCCAGAATATCAGAATTCTCTACATTAGTAGTGGAGGGAAGCGAGTTTGGCACTTCATTAGGAGGCTCAGTACTATGAGGGGAATGGTGATGGACCCCGTAGGCAGAAAGAGCCATTGGATAGACTGAAAAAGCTCTCAATCTGAGAGACTTTAGGAAAAAAAAATCCACTTTTTTTTTTTTTTTGTGAATTACAAAGGAAATGATGCAAACAATTTATTGTAATTATATTTTTATTATTGAATTTTAAAATAAAGAAAACATTATGAAATGCCAGAAAACAAATAGGAGTAACAGCTGACATTCACAGCATAAATTTGATGCTGGAACTGGT
>NW_010146055.1:0-1625 GCF_000699245.1 Pterocles gutturalis
GGCCCAGGCCCTGGTGCTGCGCCTGCGCCGGGAGCGTCACCCGGTCACCGATGTCACCAGTGTCACCAACGGCGGCACCGGCGTCACCTCCCCCAGCACGGTACCGAACCCCCCGCGGGCTCACAGCACCCTGCTCCCCCCCTCGTGTCACCTCGGGGTCACCTCGTGTCACCTCAGCGCTCCCACGTCCTCGTCTGGGTCCCCTCGTGTCACCTTGGTGTCACCTTAGTGTCACCTTGGTGTCCTCGTGTCACCTCGGTGTCACCTTAGTGTCACCTTGGTGTCCTCGTGTCACCTCAGTGTCGCCTTGGGTCCCCTCAATGCTGCTATGTCATCGTCTGTGTCGCCTTGTGTCCCCTTCTGTCACCTCAGTGTCACCTCAGTGTCCCCTCATGTCACCTCGTGTCACCTTCTGTCCCCTCATGTCGCCTCAGTGTCCCCTTGTGTCCCCTTCTGTCACCTCAGTGTCCCCTTGTGTCCCCTCATGTCACCTCAGTGTCCCCTTGTGTCCCCTCAATGCTCCCACGTTCTCATCTGTGTCCCCTCAAGTGTCCTCTCAATGCCTCCGTGTCACCTCAGTGTCACCTTTTGTCACCTCTGTGTCACCATGTCACCTGAGTGTCACCTCAGTGTCCTCATGTCACTTCGTGTCACCTCAGTGTCATCTCCATGTCGTCTCATGTCACCTCGGTGTCCCCACGTCACTCCTGTGTCCCTAGTGTCATCTCCATGTCCTTTCATGTCATCTCGGTGTCCCCACGTCACTCCTGTGTCCCCTTGAGGTCCCCATGTCACCTCAGTGTCACCTCAGTGTCCCCTCGATGTCCCTATGTCACCCTCAGTGTCACCTCATGTCACCTCAGTGTCCTTATGTCACCTGTATGTCCCCTTCATGTCTCCATGTCACTCTCAGTGTCCCCCCGTGTCGTCCTCAGTGTCCCCATGTCACTTCGTGTCACCTCAATGTCACCCCACTGTCCCCTCGATGGCCCCCATGTCACCCTCAGTGTCCCATCATGTCCCCTCGGTGTCCCCATGTCACCTCTATGTGCTCTTGATGTGTCCATGTCACTCTCAATGTCACCTTAGTGTTCTCTTGTCACCTCGTGTCACCTCAGTGTCCCCTCGATGTGCCCGTGTCCCCTCGTGTCACCTCAGTGTCACCTCAGTGTCCCCTCAATGTCTGCATGTCACTCTCAGTGTCACCTTGTGTCACCCATGTCACCTCAGTGTCCCCTTGATGTGTCCATGCCACTCTCAGCGTCGCCCCAGTGTCCGCTCAGTGTCCCCATGTCACCTCATGTCCCCTCAGTGTCCCCTGTGTCCCCCCCATGTCCCCTGTGTCCCCTCATGTCACTTCCATGTCCCCCTAGTGTCACCTCAGTGTCCCCACGTCCCCCTCAGTGTCCCCTAGTGTCCCCCAATGTCCCCAAATCACGTTCTGTGTCCCCTCATGTCACCTCAGTGTCCCCACAATGTCCCCACGTCCCTTCTGTGTCCCCCTCCATGTCCCCTCACTGTCCCCATGTCCCCCCTGTGTCCCCTCGATGTCCCCAAGTCCCCTCTGTGTCCCCCCCCGTGTCCCCTGATTGTCCCCATGTCCCCTCTGTGTCCCCAGCCCCCCG
>NW_010146056.1:0-224 GCF_000699245.1 Pterocles gutturalis
GGACCACCCTATAGTGTCCATATGTGCCTCACGGGACCCTATAGAATCCATACGTGTGTCACGGGACCCCCCCATTAGAATCCATAGGTGTGCCGTGGGACCCCCCTATAGTGTCCATACATGTACCATGGGACCCTATAGAATCCATACGTGTTTCACGGGACCCTACAGAATCCATATGTGTGTCATGGGACCCCCCTATAGAATCCATATGTGCATCCTGG
>NW_010146057.1:0-9289 GCF_000699245.1 Pterocles gutturalis
TCTAACATTCTGTGATTCTGTGAAATTTGTACCCAGCTCTGTTTTGTAGAATTATAGAATCACTGAATGGTTTGGGTTGGAAGGGACCTCAAAGATCATCCAGCTCCACCCCCCTGCCATGGGCAGGGACACCTCCCACTAGCCCAGGTTGCTCAAAGCCTCATCCAGCCTGGCCTTGAGTTTCATAGCTCCTTTCCTTGTCAAGTGATGAAGAATTTTATTTTCCTGGTCACTTCTGATCTATGACATTCTCAGCACTGTACACACAAGTTTGTGTCCTGAGCTCTTGCTCAGTGTTTACTTACGGCAGTTCCCACTGGAGCTATCAAGCAACTTTACTCCAATGGCCAACAGAAATCAAAGCTACACTGGGCAGCATTTGAGTGAGAAGCTTAAACACCACGGCAGAATTTCCTTGTACAACTTTTACTGGATTGTAATGAATGAGTCCAGGAAAATTCAACATCCTCAGGTGTCTTCTGACTCAAGTCAGGATGACAAAAAGATCAGATGATCAAAATAGGATTGAATAACTGTCCACAACAAGGGAACTTTTTCCAGTCCTGCCAATTGACTCGTTGCCTGACTCCTGACAAGTACGTATGAAATGAGGACACCATTGCTTCATGCTGTTAATGCAAGAGACTTTAAGAAATTTCTTCCTTAGGGACATCCTGAGGATTATAGCCCATGCCGAAACAAAGTCGTTTAGTGGGTTAGGTGGTGTTGGGTTGACGGTTGGACTTGACGATCTTTGAGGTCTTGTCCAATCTTTATGATTCTATGAACACTCGTGGTTCAACTGACACCGGTAAATCTGTACATTAATGACAAATAGTTTGGTCACTACAGGTGTAAATGATGTTTAGGGATCTGTTCAAAGTGTCATTTTCCTTTGCGTAGCTGTCATTTTTCAATTATCCTTCCTCTTTTTTTAAAAAAATGGAATTCTCAATGCTCTCAAATTCTTACTGGGTAGATTTCAGTGCAAAAGCAGGGCTAGTTCATACATTGGATATGTATACACACACACATATTTATAAATTAGTAATATATATAATTTTATATACATTTTGACCAATATAAATGCAACATTTTGAGGAAAAAAATCTTTTGTTGGGCATTTCTTTAAAATTAAACACACTCTTGTGTTGCAAGGACACAGACAGGGAGATAAAGTTCAGTGTGAAGTTGTCAGCCCGTCTGGCAAGATGCAAACCCAAATTTCTCACCCGATTGCTCTTCCCTGCCTGTGGGGTAAACGTTCTAAATGATGCACAGGAGGTGTATGGACAAAACCTATTAATAAATAATTGGTTTTGTACCCATGCCTCCTGCACTCTTTTTTGAAAATTCCCTTCTCTTCCTTGCCCCCAAGTGTCATTCACGGGAGTCTATAGAAAAAAAAAAAGACTGAAGAGTAAATGCAGGGTACGAAGTAGTGATTAAGGGAAGAGCTCTCAGCTGTATTCCTCTCCATCTGAGGTTATGAAGGCAGATGCAATATTTCCTCACACTGAAGGATATTTTTGTCGAACGCATATTCCACATCACATAGCGTTTTTCTTATCAACGCACAGTAACTATCCCTAGAAAGAGGAATACGGCCCTCAGGCCTCATAATATCATCCTTTATTAGAAATAAGAACAAAGAATGCAATTAAAATACAAATATTTCACATCCCAGAGGTCTAGATACTGCTTGACGATTCCCTTGTGGTTCCCTCTTTGAAGAACCGTCACGGATGCAGACGCTCAGGAGGGGTAGCATCGCTGGAATGGGAATGTGGCTAAAGGCATAGAGATGCTGGTGGGGAAAAAAAGGAGGAAACCTTTTAAGGAAATTTTCTGTAGATGGTTAAGAAATCTCCTTAAGGCAGTGCCTGATGCTCCAGGTGTTGCAGCCTTTTAGATTTTGTGTTGATCTGGGAAGGCAGGGGATAGATTTGCCTGCAGGTCACAGTCTTTCCCTGTGTTTCTCTGCTCTTTGGGCTGTAACCTTGGTGGAGCACAGCCCCTGGATGGACACGGTCCTGGACTGTGATTTTAGAGTCCTGACTAACTCCTCTTTGATTCAAGAACTCCTTCTGGTATAACATCAATATAAAACATTTATCCTACTTTTTGCTTTTTAAAAAATTCATTCTTACGTCCATAAGAAAAAAACCCAAAACATATCTTCTGGGTTGTGCTTGGCCAAAAATAATCGACAAAGAACCAATCCATTTCTGGTGTTTGCAACTCCAAGAGATCAGTAATACCACTCTCTGGAAGGAACCGTATTGATAAATCTCATTACCTGGTAATGTTGCACATATTATTTTATTAAAACTTCATCCAAATCAGCTGCATTCTGCCTTGCAGAAGCTGGTATTCCCTCCCAGGGGAACAACACTTTTTCACTCAGAATTTCTTTAGAGTGCTGGCTAAAAAAACTCTAGTGCCCAAAGAAATCAGGTACATTTCTGGACATTTTTAACCCAACAGATCCCCAAATATTTCCGTCCAAGTCAGTCCAGGCTGGAGGAAGACTCATAGAATTACAGAACGTTTTGGGTTGGAAGGGACCTTAAAGATCATGTTGTTCCAACCCCCTGCCATGGGCAGGGACCCCTCCCACTAGCCCAGGTTGCTCAAAGCCTCATCCAGCCTGGCCTTGAAACCCTCCAGGGATGGGGCATCCACAGCTTCCCTGGGCAACCTGGGCCACTGCCTCATCAAACCTCACAGTAAAAAACTTCTTCCTAATATCTAATCTAAATCTACTCTCTTTCAAGTCAACCTGGACCCCTCTTCTTCTGCCTCTACAATATCTGTACACTCTGATTTTTGCCCAAAAATATGTGACAAACCTCACCTGAGATGCCCTTAAGAGGGAGAAAAAATCCTAGATTTTGGGAGAACTTCCTCTGGGGAAAGAAAGGGAGGATTTGGGTACTTTAACTTTGCAAAGGCAGCTCTCCCAGAAGGGTCCTTGGTGCTGGCAGCACATCCTGCCCCAGGAGCATCCTGTGTGAGCATCCACCATGGCAAACCTGGGGGTGCTCCTGCCTGTGGCTTCATGTTCCTATAAAATTGAAGATTTACCATCCCTTGACAATCGATTGGCCATTCCTAGATCAATACTTACCACTTGGGTCAATTAATCTTGATATTCGCTTTAAGAGTAGTCAGTATCTACTTATTGATTTTAAGAATAATGAAAAGTAAGTATGTGGGACCCAGTCCCCAGGCTCCTGATGGGGGCAAACCTCCCACCGCGGTCAGGCTTGGAGCAGACTCACTGGGGGAGGATTTCAGTTCCCATTTTGTTTTTTTTTTTAAATACTTGATTTTTTCTTAAATTCTTTCTCCCTTCCCAAAGGCATCCCATCACCCACAGAAATGAGGTGTTTGTGCAACATTTCCAAAACATACAATGAACAGTTGAAAGGTGACAGACTGACACAGCTTCTTTGGTGTTCCTGACACTTGTTAAAGGAAATATTCTCCATATAAAACATCAAAGAATGTCATTGCCAAACTAAGTTTTGATGCTCTTATGGTTCAGACCTCCCACCATTTCTGCTCAGCATTTTCAAAGAAACCCTGTAAACTCATAGGAGGTACTTAACCAACAAAATTAAATCAAACAGCTCATAAAGATAAATATATTTCCACCTTTTTTTGGGCTGTTCTTGATCATCTATGACAATTTTGCCTGATAAAGCTCAAGGAACCGCAAAATTTGACCCCCTGTTATTAATTGATGTGTTTGCAGTAGACCAGTGCATACAATTTTATGCATGAAATGTGAGAGTAAATTTCTTTGACTTGAAAACAAAACAAAGATGTATCCGTAAATTCTTCCATGACTACAAATGTATATCCTGGAAAGTGTTCATGAAACGTGCAGCCATTTGTATTCTCTGTAGTATTGTTTCTGTATCTTTAGAATGCTCTGAGAATAACAAATGAGGTGCCAGTTTAGAGTGACAATATGTTCAATAAGATGGAAACGGGCTCTCTAATACCTGGAAAAAAAAAAATAAAAAATTACTCCCTGGAGGTAATTTTTAATTTTGGAGTTTTGTGCAAAATAGTACAGTAGAACAAACCATCATTGTAACCAAAATGCATCTCTCCTCAATTAGTTGTCAAAACGAGATTTTGTACTGCTACAGTGAAAAACGTTTCCTTTTTTTTCCTTTTGTTTTCCTTTTTTTTCCCTTTTCCTTTTCCTTTTCCTTTTCCTCCTTTTCCTTTTCCTCCTTTCCCTTTCCCTTTCCCTTTTCCCTTTCCTTTTTCTCTTTTCCTTCCCTTTTTCTTCTTCTTTCTGTTCCCTGTTCCCTTATTCTTTTTCTCCCTCTTTCCATTTCCCTTTCTCTTTTTTTTCCTTCCTTCCTTCCTTCCTTCCTTCCTTCCTTCCTTCCTTCCTTCTATACTGGCCACCACAAAAAACCCTGAATCCCTGTTCAGATTATCAAGGAAAAAAATATAATAAAGAAAATATTACATAAAGAAAAAAATGCCCTTTAAAAGGGGGGTGACAATCAATGACCAAAAATTAGACATCAATGCATAAATCAGCAGAAGAGGAAGCCGAGCACAGGGCGGCAATGGTTTGTTTACTCTAAGGGATTAATTATTCAACAGTTGCAGTCATGATGAGAGTCTGCACACCAGACTAAAACTGGCACAGAGGTTAATTGGTATCTAAGGGCTGCCTCTAGTCATCTGATACTGTTAAGTAGAGTGGTTGCTATTTTAGTCCACTTTTGGACTTTAAAAAGAACCCACAAAAGAATCCAAAGTCACACGTGAGGAGGTGGAGACATCATCTCCTGGCATGAGGAGCTTGTGAAATTGCTACCTAGCATCATCTCGCCCAGCGAGAAGAGAAAGAGAAAGCTTTGGGTGCTTGCAACAATTGAAAAATGGTTTTCCCATTGCTACTGGTTCAAACCTGATGGGTACTATTTAAACCTGGCATGTCATAAATCCAGTATCTACCATAGTGTTTGTCCTACATCCCATTTTATTTGTGTGTTCAGAGAATTGCACATGAACCTGCAGACACATACACTCATATCCATGATGTGTCCATCCAACATGCACACTCTCTATACATTTCTTAGATACATATACATGTAAAGAAAACAAACCGTGTTTGTTTATCTGTTTGTCTACCTCATATATACAGACCCAATATGTATCTATTCTAGTCATGGGTAAGAGACGTACAAGGTTGCTACAGCCATATGGTACTGTGTGACATGTCTCAGAGGAGAAAGGATGAAGATTAGGTTTGGATGTGCTTGTGGGGAGTCAGAAAATACCTTGTGAATGCTTTCAGAGCTCCTAAAGCCTGCCAAAACCACACTGTCTGACAATGTATAGATTGTGTAAAAACCCTGCACCAGTATCATAGAATCATAGAATCACAGAATGGTTTGGGTTGGAAGGGACCTTAAAGACCATCAAGTTCCAGCACCCTGCCATGGGCAGGGACACCCCTTCAGTAGACCAGGTTGCTCAAAGTCTCATCCAGCCTGGCCTTGAACACCTCCAGAGACTTCAAGCTTGACCTGATGAACCACCAATAATTATCAGAGTGGCTGCTGTGCTTGGAAATGACCCTGGCTTCGTATTCCTGGTTGTCTGTTTGGAGGCTTTGGTCCTGGTTCAGAAGACTTTCCTGGGCTGTGATGTCCCAGGAGTGGCTTCTCCTTTTCTCCATTCCCTGTTTTAGAAACTGGGATATTACCCGCTTCGGCTGTTGCCTCCTGCATGCAGGGGAATATCTGCAAAACCCCTGGTGGAGAAGAAGGAAATGGTCCCAAGTTGGGTTGCAAACCACATCCAAACCTCTGTCTGTGCTGCGGCCACCACTGCCATAACATTTGAGCATGCGTACAGCAAATTTTTGGCAACCGAAAACCACCCAATGGACTTGGAGACTTTGATTCTTTTCGGGGCTAGGAACTGGAGTTATTTTGAGTGTCTTATGATACAACGACCTTTGGAAAAGGAAACTAGCTCTTGTAGTTTAACTGTGGCTTCCCTGAACAACAGTGAAGCAGAGGAGGTTGGGAGCTGTGCACAAGATAGACTGAGCAAGCCGGAGGAGGGACAAAGATTCTTCTCTTTGGAGGAGAAGAATAAGTGAGTCCCAGTCTTGTAAAGGACATTAGCAATATTTGCTGGAGAGACCAAGAACAATAAATTGCAAAAACAACAACATAGACCTGGGCAACGGATCTGAGATGGGAGAAACATCCAAGAGCCGCCAACGACACAAAGGAAAGAAAAAGCCATCTTACCAAGATCCAACAGTGACATTGTCCTGCCCAGTAGAGTGGAAGGAGATGCCCAACGTCCACCCATAACCCTTCCTGCGGAGTTTATAAATCTGGAGCTGTGTCTTGGCTGACACATGATGTTCAAGGACTCAACCAGAGATCTTTTGCTGACTTTATTTTCCTCCCCATACAGGCAGGTTCCTCTCTCCCATGCCAGATCACCACAACGTCATTGGTCAGGATGAAACAACAACAGCACTATGTGAACTTGGGATATGAGAGCATGGTGAGACGAGACAGGGTGTTCAGGAACGCAGAGAGATGCTGTTGGCTGTTTTCTAAGTTCTGACAATGAAGAAATGATCATGTCCTTTGTCAGGGAAATGGGGAAGTAAAACAGTGTCAAGCAAGAAGAAATAATTATATTTAATGAGATTGCATTCGTAAATGTTTTTGTTCCAGCTACTTTAAAACACCACTGGCATCATAGCTGAGGAACTGCCAAGAAGATGATATTTTCTTCTGCTGTGATAGCTTTTCTCCTCCCTCCCTTGGCTTTTTTGTTGAGTACATTTTGGCAAGTGATAAATCATGCCACGGAAGAGTGAATATCTCTTCTGTTTGTCTTTAACATTGACCTCAGCCCTGGGGAACCTCAAACAACAAAACTTTTCTTGGTCCAGAGCATCTTCTGGGTTGCCTCGGAGTTTCTGCACACAGAGAGGAGGGACAATTTTGTTTTGCATGAACTCATAGGTCCTCATCTTGGAAACTACACAGAGATCTTAAATTCAAATAGTGGGTCTGAGGCTTACGCCCAATAGAAGTCTGAGCTTAAGTTTGTTGCTGAATCAGCTCAAAGGGACAAAGTTGACCAGCCAATATTTTTAGCTACTGGTGTAAAATATTGTAATGATTTAAGAGAAAAACAACAACACTACTTTAAAATATGCATCTTGCACCCACTCTGCATAGCTCCTGAGGTATTAAAAAACCCAAATGGACCAAAGAAAAGAAACAGAACATCTCGGGGTAAAAAAGGAGGCTATTTTCAGCATCTTTGGCATCAGAAAACTCAAGGTAGCACACACAAATCCTGAAAAACTTTGAAAAGGAAGTAGCCATTGCTTCTGTGTGCTTGTCTCTGACCATCGAGGAAACACCATCCCACCTCCTGTCCTGAATGTGTCCCATTTCCCACAGTGTCAGAGCACTGGGCTGGATCCCATGCTGTTTGGATGACCATGACCACCCATCGATGGAGAACCTCTGTTGGGCCCAGGATGAAGCTTTCTCAGCATCATGTCGCAAATATCTCGGTGAAGCCGTCGGGGTTGAATCCCCTTCTCTAATGCTCGTGAAAAAAATAAAAAACTAAACCTATTTAGCAGCACTGTTGTTGAGGAAGAAATTGAAAAATCTTTTGTTGAACAAAGTACCTTTCACTTAAAAAAACCTGGCAAGGTAAAATGACATGTGTGCTAATGATGTATTTTATGAACTGCCATCTATCTCGGGAAAGGTCAGAGAAAAATGGCAACTGCTGCTCCGGTGATTGGTGGTGGAGGGGGGAAAATGGCCTCATCTGAACGTGACAAGAAGCTTCAGTGACATCATATAAATGCCATAATTGGGAAGTGGTAAATTGAACAGGGCTGCCTTCGGAATTTGATGTGTCAATAAACAAGTTCAAGGTGACACGTTGGATCAATACGGCACGACAAGAATCATCCGACAAATTTACTGCAAAGTAATTGGGTGCAAAATGACTCAACTCAACCTTCACACTGCAGAAAATCAAACAAACAGGCAACCTACAGGCAACAGTTTGTATATGTCAGATGCTGCTTAAGGTAGCTTGCGCAGTACTAATAGAGTTGTTTTAAAGGGAGAACGGGAAAGAAAAAAAAAAGTGAAGTTCCCGTTATTATGAGTGTGACCTGAGGCATTGCTATAACCCTCTATGCACCTTGAGGTTGTCTAAATCGAAAAAAACAAAACACACAATTGCTAGAGGTAGTCTTAAATATTAATATTTTTGTTCCTGTATGTGTTGAGATGACAAATAAACTGGGAATGCCTTTTTTTTTTCCTCTTAGCACTAACAAGAGGCTTTTCATCTAATAGGTTTCTTACCTCTCATTGCCCTTATTTTTTGATAAAGAAAGGCACAATAAGTCACTTCTATTAAAAAACTGTATTTGCCCACATTACACGGGGCTTTTGAATGCAAATAATTGGCTACTATTAGAATTAGCCATTCCCACTTACTGTTAAACCTGAAAAGAGTCACTCGGAGAACTCTCTTCTGCGCATTAATTTGTCTACAACAAATTTGATGCTTGATTTGTCCCCACTCGCTAACCTTTAATCTTGAGTTTCTCTAAGGGGAAAGTTAAGAGCTTATTTTTTCCAAGAAATTTGGGCTGTTGCCAAGGCTAAGAGAGAAGCTGGTACACAGACTGCACACTTTGGAAATGTCATGGAAATTGATTGTGCTTTAATTGGACATTCATTCTGGAGTGAGAAAAGAGAGAGAAGAAGAGTGAAAAGCCACAGCCAAGGAGGAAGATGCCATTAGTGCTGGCATCCCCTTCCAGCTGGGCTGAGCTTTGACAGAGATCCTTTTTCTTTTTTTTTGCCAATGGCAGCTTTGTGGGTGTCCCCCCCATCTCTGATGCTGTTGGAGCACAGGGAATCCGACTGCAGACCTCAGGACCTGGTGTTGGCACATCAGCATCGTTGAGTCCAGCATCCACATAATTTACAGTAATCCGAAAATGCAGGAAAGCAGACAAACTCAGCAGCTGAGCTTTATTGATGGACTGACGCCACCGGATAAAGCAGTGTGCCGTATTGGTAAGCTTTGGGCACACTGAGAATTTAATGGATGTCAAGATGTGGACAGGGGAAAAATAGGAAGATTGAGGTAGAAGATTTGTGCCAGGAATGGGATTAGTGTGAAAAATTATGAGTGTAGTAGTTATGTTAAAAAAACCCACCCATAT